>NC_041386.1:736878015-736879015 GCF_002162155.2 Triticum dicoccoides | reverse complement strand
GTCCCGGTTGGTGGCACCAACCGGAACTAAAGGGGAGGCATTGGTATCGGTTGGTGCCACGAACCGGGACTAAAAGCCATGTGCTACCCGCGTCGCGGCACGAAAGTTTAGTCCCACCTCGCTAGCTGAGGTAGCTCGAGAGTGGTTTATAAGCCCCAGTCCCGCTGCCCTCTCGTGCTCCTCTCAAATGCAGGCTTACGGGCCTAAACGCACTATATGTGCCTGTGGGCCTATTGGGCCTATTGCGGGCCTGAATCCTGGCCCATTGTTGGTTTCTAGTCGTATTCAGGCTCTGGCAGCCCTTTAGGTGGCACTTTTTTTATTTTTTTATTTTATTTTGATTCTTCCTACAGCTGTTTTTTTAGTCCCACCTCGCCAAGCGAGAGGCACTCGCAGCTGTTTATAAGCCCTGAGTGCAGAGACGATGACGAAGAGGTCCAATGCTTCTGCACGTTGGTTACCTTCAAGCCTTGAGGAATACGGTAGACTGCACAGAGCTATGTGCAGTGCAGTTGACACTATTCCGAAAGGCTTGAAGCAAATTAACAAGCATTGCGCCTCTTTTTTATTTTTAATGACTTATTACAACTGAGAAATAAAAAGAAAAAAATAAATATAGCTGAAAATAAAAAAAGCTATATAGAGAACTACTCAGAAATGAATTGAAGCAAAAAATAGTTGTGATTAACTGTACTAAAAAAGGAGCATAAATGCTTATTTTTAATGACTTATTACAACTCAGAAATAAAAAGAAAAGAAAAATAGTTGTGATTAACTTTTCTAAAATATGAGCATAGATGCTTATTTTTCATGACTTATTACAATTCAAAAATAAAAAGAAGAAAAAATAGTTATGATTAACTTTACTAAAAAATGAGCATAGATGCTTATTTTTAATGACTTATTACAACTGAGAAATAAAAAGAAAAAAATAAATATAGCTGAAAAGAAAAAAAAACTATATAGAAAACTACTCAGAAATGAATTGAAGCAAAAAATA
>NC_041386.1:736834510-736877714 GCF_002162155.2 Triticum dicoccoides | reverse complement strand
GCAGAAAAGAAAAAAACTATATAAAAAGATACTCAGAAATGAATTGAAGCAAAAAATAGTTGTGATTAACTGTACTAAAAAATAAGCATAGATGCTTATTTTTAATGGCTTATTACAACTCAGAAATAAAAAGAAGAAAAAATAGTTGTGATTAACTTTACTAAAATATGAGCATAGATGCTTATTTTTAATGACTTATTACAATTCAAAAATAAATAGAAGAAAAAATAGTTATGATTAATTTTACTAAAAAATGAGCATAGATGCTTATTTTTAATGACTTATTACAACTCAAAAATAAAAAGAAAAAAATAAATATAGTAGAAAAGAAAAAAAACTATATAAAAAGCTACTCAGAAATGAGCATAGATGCGCTGATAGAGGAAATTCAAATTAAATTCATACCAAATTTCAAGAGAAATTCGTATGAATTTAGCCTAAATTCCCTATATAAGGGCATCTATTTTCATTTTCAGAGGAGCTCAATAAGGCAAAGAGGGAGGGGCTTATAAACCGGTCTGATTCCCCTCCGGTTGGCGAGGTGGGACTAAACTTTGGCCGCAACGAGGACCAACCCTTTAGTCCCGGTTGGTGGAATGGACCGGGACTAATGGTCGTCCTTTGGTCCCGGTTCAGGCCACCAACCGGGACCAATGGTGGTGGGCCAGGAGCGAGGGCCATTGGTCCCGGTAAGACACACCAACCGGGACCAATAGGTCCAGACGAACCGGGACCAATGGCCCACGTGGGCCGGCCGGCCCCTAGGGCTCACGAACCGGGTCCAATGGCCGCATTGGTCCCGGTTCTGGATTGAACCGGGACTAATGGGCTGGACCGGCCTGGACCATTGGCCCCTTTTCTACTAGTGTGAGATAGGATGGTACGTCCCATTTGATCTGGCCACAAAGGCCGGAGCTGCGGCGTGTCCCACAGTGGTCGTCGGGCAGCGGTGGGCTGTGGATGCAATCTGCGGTAGGCGGCGGTGGTGTTGATCCAACGGAGAGCTCGTCTTAGGTGGGTGGTTGTGCTGGGTTTCTACCCTGGTGGTTGTCGGTTGCTTTCGTTCGAGCTCAGGGTCGAGCATTGTTTTAAATAGCGGGCTATGAAAACTAGCGGCAGGCCTTCAAATCAGCTATAGCGGGCTATTTATAAAGGCGACCAATTAGGAGCACCCTGCTGAAAAGGCTATAGCAGACTATAGCGGAGCTATAGCCGGCTATTTAAAACTTTTGGGTCAAGTGACTCTACCGTCCGACGGTGCGGCGCCCTTTGATCTAGGGCGAGAGGGCAGGTGGGCCCTTTTTGGTGGCAGAGGCGGAATTCAATTCGACATGGCTTAGCTTAATGTAAGCATACCAATTCATAAGACCGCCAGGATGTTTAGTAGACATGCCAAAAAGAGAGCACATCCACCCCAACCTGTGCGGTTTGCACATCCAGCAACCCCAACTGGATATTGAAATTGAATTCTTGAAGCATATGACATGTACGCTTGGTAAATATTTCATTTTTTATCGTAAATTGTTATTTTTAAATAACCTCAAACATTTTATTGTATGACCGAAGTGTACGCATGTAAAATAATTCCTTTTATGTCGTACACCTGGTAAATAATTCCTTTTCTTCCATTTCTCGTAAACTGGCACTATTTAAATAAACTCAGATATTGTGTTGTATCTACTAGGTAAATGATCATGCGTTGCAATGGGGGATACATATTCTGGTAGTTCAACATCACATGTTGAATATATGTAGTTAGGATCCTTATGCGCATCAAACAACGTCGCCGCCTTTTTTACCTTTAAATCGCTCTTCTTCCCAGTCCATGCTCACCACTGCTGTTAATGGCACATCCCTCTCATAATCCCCAACACTCATGCAAATCCAAGGTATGTTGCAGCCATTGCAACAAGAACGGAAAAGCACCAAACCAACTTATTGATTACTGCACCAAAATATGCATCAGATTGACGTTCTTTTAAAAATTTGACATATAGAAAATGTACTAAAATTAAACAAATGGAGATATGTGATATGCCTAATTTTGCAAACATAATGTACAATATATTGTGCACGCATACATCGTATCTAGCAGAATTAAAGTTGGATGGATGGATAAATGAAAGCAAGGAGGATATTACTATTTGTAATATGTATGGTGTTACCAAATATTAGATCTTTAGAGAGTGAGCGTGATTAATTCCTTTCCATAAAGGCATTACCAAATATACCAAAATTGATTTGACTTGACAGATAAAAATTGGTTTATTTACAACGGTAGGATAAAAATGGTTTAGGGATAGCGAACGGCTGAAAAAATCAGTGGAAGGGTGATGGTCGTACGTGGAAGGTTGGACAAAGGGGCGGTGAGGAAAAACTAAAAGATGGAACCTTAGATTCTTTTTGAGTAACAGAGACTAGCCAATAAAAAAACTAGATGAGGTACATCCAAACCATCTCAACTGTCTATCAACAAGATCGAACTGCTTATTTGGTTGCGTTGTTTTAGCAAAACAAGTTTACCATCAACTCATATAAACGTGTAACAAACTTAAACCATGTTTGGTTCCCATAGCAAAAACATGGGGGGCCTCCTATTTAGCGTGTGGTGCGATGCGCGTCGCGGACCGCCCACTCTCCACGTGCGTGCTCTTGGGTCGGCCCATGTGCTTGGGCAAGTCCCCCCTTTTTTTGCTTTTCTCTTTCATTTTTCATTTTTGTGTCTTTTTTGTTTCTCCTTTCTGTTTATTTTCGCTTCTTTTGTTAAATTTTGGGACATCAAATTTTCTATATATTTTTAAAAATGTTCTTTTCTGTAAAATGTTCACAAATTTTAGAATGTCCCCGGATTTCACAAAAAACAAATTTTATAAAATTTTCATATGCTTCAAATAAATTCCCAGATTTCAAAAAACATTCAATTTTTTAAAGTGTTCTCAAATTTGATAAATGTTCACGAATTCCAATAAATTTTCATGAATTCCAATAAATTTTCATGAATTCCAATAAATTTTCATGAATTTTCAAAAAATGTAGCTGATTAAGAAAATGTTTGCGAATTTCAAATATTGTACCCAAAGAATTCAAAAAATATTCGTCGATTCAAAAACTGTCCACGAAATCTAAGAATGTTCAGGAATTTCAAAGAAGGTCACGAGTTCAAAAAAAATCAATTTTATTTATATGTTCATGAATTTGAAATTTGTTTGTGATTTAAAAAAATATTCGCAAATTCAAAAATTGTTTGTGATTTTTGAAAAAGATCGTTGGACAATGAGATTTTAAAGTTTGTTGTTGTGGCTATCAGTCCATCTCCAAGACATAGGGTGTATACTAGAAGTAGAATAATGTTTGAACAATGTGTATGATCTTGCACTAAGATATATCCAATGGTTTTCTGGATTAGTTACCAAGTGGCCATCTCATGATTATATGGGCCTGTAGGGAAATCATTCTGATGTGCTTTGTGTATTGAATAACATTTCCTTTCATTTCCTATACAAGGAAGATTCAGAACATGGCGAAATCGAAGGCAACATAGATTCTGTGAAGAAATTTGATACAATGGTATCTTTGTGGTTCCAAAAACGACAAATCAGAGACGAGTGAGGCTTTCTCCATTCATGCATAGAATCCTTTGCCACCTCTTTTGCAATCAGTTTTATAAGATATTTTAGCTATAAACCATCTATTTTATACCCACTTAAAATAGTGTGATGTTAGTCTTATTTTGTATTTAAATTTCTCGGCTTGTTAGCCAACATTTAGATATCCCACTAGTAGAAAACGGAGCTTTAAAACCGGTTTGTAAGGGCCTTTAGTGCCCGGTTATGGAACCGGCACTTAAGTGCGGGCACTAAAGCCCCCCCCCCCTTTAGTGCCGGTTCGGCACGAACCGGCGCTAAAGTGCCACCACGTGGCGTGAGCTCGCGCCCTAGTATGGGGGACCTTTACTACCGGTTGGTGTTACCAACCGGTACTAAAGGTTTTTTTTTGAAATTTTTTTTTGAAAATTTTGGAAAAAAAAATTTGATTTTTTTTCGATTTTTAATTTTTCTGAATTATTTGATGATTTAGTCACTAATCACCTCTCTTAACTGCTCAAGTGCGGATCACTCATTCCAAATCATCTAACTTCCCGACCGGTCACCCATCCCTCCCACTACTCCAGCCCGCGCACGCTTAACTTTCGGGTTCTATTCTCCTTTGTTTCCGAGTCTGCACTTGTTGTTTTCCGAGTTTAGCTTGAGCATGAAGTCACACATTTCGCCGTTTGAGTTTGAAACTATTATTCTAAAAAAACAGTAATTATTTAGTAACGCTAATATTTCTTGAATAAGTTTGACCATAGTTTGACCATAGTTTGACCAAAATTCAAAAAATTGAAATAATTATTTAGTAACACTAATATTCTTGAATAATTATGTAGTAACATTAATACTTCTTGAATAAGTAGTTTGACCAAATTTAACCAAATTTTTTTAAAAAAACTAAAATTTGACCATATCTTTTTTCCCTTTTTGAATTTGAGGATTCTAAAAAATTCCAAACAGGCTGTAGGCTGTCTCCATCGGATGCGGATTTTCGTGCTGAATTTTTTGATATATTATACGTTTTTTTCCGACATCGTATGCAAAAGTTATAGCCGTTTTACATTTTCCCTACACTTTTTGCAAAACATGTCCAAATTTAAGTTTTCAAATTTTCCTAACTAGTAGATATAGTAATATAACTACCTCTCGAAGGATTTTATTTTTTGAAGTTTTTATCATTTTCTTTTGATTTTTTCAAAACTGAAATGGCGATACACCGGGGGGGTAGAGTTTGAAAATTGGCCCCTTTAGTACCGGTTCGTGGCACGAACCGGTACTAAAGGCTTGTCCCCTTTAGTACGGGTTCGTGGCATGAACCGGTACTATAGGTTAGACCTTTAGTACCGGTTGGTAACACAAACCAGTACTAAAGGGGCTCGTGGGGACTCGGCCTGACGCCAGCCTGCCACTACCCCTTTAGTATCGGTTCGTGGCACGAACCGGTACTAAAGGCTCAACACGAACCGGTACTATTGATCGCAGCCACGAACCGGCACTATTGATCACATTAGTGCCGGTTTTTTTACAAATCGGCACTAATGTGCTTCACATTTGACCCTTTTTCTACTAGTGCCCACTCCCTCGTTGCCGCGGCCTGCACGTTGAAGTCCTCTATTTATCCCGTCGACGGCGACAATGCATGGCAGCGGCAAACTCCACCGAGCCGATCTGCCCGTACACCCCTATATCTTGCCTTCAGCGAGTCGGCCGACTCGCTGAAGGGGTGAGCGAGTTAGGCCGGCCCACATGCGCGGGAGGCCACATCCTCTTTTTCCTGTTTTTTATGTTTTCTGTTTTATTTTTCTTCTTTATTTTTGTGCTTTTGTTTATACTTTAAAATATTGCGTGTGTGTATATATATATTTATATATTTACAATAAACACTCTACAAAAAACATTTGAAAAATGTTAAACAAGTATTTGAAAAATATCAAACAAGTATTTGGAAAACAATATTGATCATGTATATAAAAATGTTAATCAAGCATTTGAAAAAAAATGTTGAACAAGTATTTGCAAAATTTTCAACAAATATTTCAAAATATGTTGATCATTTATAGTCCTGAAGCAACCGTTAAAACTGATATTTATTTGGTGACGGTAGTAGTGTGGTAATAAAATCGATGGCAGGGAATTGAGTTTTCATTTGGTGCAGGAGTGCCTCTTCAGAATTTCTTCCTGGTTATGAGAATTTTTTTTTGTTGAGATTTCTGGTTTTCAATTGGTCCTGGAGCAGTCCAGCAGAGAAAAAATTATTATGAAAAAGATTATGTTATACAGCAAAACAAAAATATGATACGGATCAATTACCAGCTCTGTGTGCGGCATCATCCATCAAGTACGCCATAAACAAGTGACAGAAAACACAATGTCTTGCGTATTTCCTATTTAGAAAAATAATGTCTTGGCATCATCCATCAAGTACGCCATAACCAGTCTTCACAGCAGATGCATGCATGCCATTCTTATCTCTTCGGTTATTGTCCAATCTGAAAGTTAGAAAATGTGCATTATTCTGTACTATTGTTCCTATGTACTGTCTGCACAATATTATAGAAATATTCAACAGTAATGGCGTATAGTTGCACATAATTGAGGAACCACCGGTAGGTACATGTACAGTATTAGTCAATAAACAGCCCAGCTCTTGGATTCCTTGATCTTGTCTCCATTTGCCAAAGTCCACTCTCCAACAATCGCACAATCCCACCCATACCAAGGAGCCTTGACGCGTGAGACTTGCACAGGGGCGGCGGCGAGCGCGCAGCACTATCGTTGCTCCTTCACCACAGATCAAATTTGGGCGTCGTTGAGGTGAATGCTCTCCTCAATCCTTACACCTTGTTTTGCTCTTCACTGGTTGTTCATCTTCTGTTTTTTTAGCTGTACGTACAAGATATATACAAGCTACGCTATTGTGGAACTAAGAAATAAAGTAAAATAGAAGGAGGATTGCAAGGTGGTAAACCATGCTTTGAATCTTGGAGCACAATGTTTCCTAGCTCCATAGGAAGATAACAAGGTTTTTCGGTTTTCTATCAGTGCTTAATTGCTTTTCTTTCCTTTCATCCGCTGAAGTTTCCTATTCCTACGATCTGTAAGATCATGGCAAAGTCATTGCTTCTCCCTCTAGTGCGCGGTGTGGCTGACAAGGCCGCAGACGCACTCGTCAAGACCGTGACCCGCATGTGTGGCCTCGACGACGGCCGCCGAACGCTGGAGCGCCAACTGCTAGCCGTCGAGTGCAAGCTGGCTAATGCCGAGGAGAGGAGTGAGACAAACGGCTATGTCAAGAGCTGGATGAAAGAGCTCAAGTTTGCCGCCTACGAGGCGGACAATGTGCTCAATGACCTCCGGTACGAGGCGCTGCGCCGTCGGTCTAAGATTGGCAAGTCCACTACCAGCAAGGTACTTGGCTACATCACGCGCCACAGCCCGTTGCTCTTTCGTTTTGAAATGAGCAGGAAACTCAAGAACGTCCTCGAGAAGATCAATAAGTTGGTTGAGGAGATGAACAAGTTTGGCTTGGACAATTCTGTCCATAGGGAGGAGCGGCACCATCCTTGGCGGCAGACGCACTCAAAACTGGACGAGGCTACCAAGATCTTTGGAAGAGATGATGATAAGGAGGTGGTGGTGAAGTTGTTGTTGGACCAGCAAGATCAGCGGAGGGTGCAGGTGTTTCCCATCATTGGGATGGGAGGTCTTGGCAAGACGACTCTTGCTAAGATGGTCTATAATGACCAAGGGGTCCAGCAACATTTCGAGTTGCAGATGTGGCACTGTGTGTCCGACAACTTTGATGTCATTGCTCTTTTTGAAATCCATCATTGAGTTGGCTGTAAGTGGAAGATGTGACATGCCTGACACAATTGAGCTATTGCAAAAGCAACTTGAGAAAGTGATTGGCAAAAAAGGTTTATGCTCGTGCTTGATGATGTGTGGAATGAAGATGAGAGGAAGTGGGAGGATGTCCTGAAGCCTATTTTGTGTTCCGTTGGTGGACCAGGAAGCATAACTGTTCTCGCAACTCGAAGTGAGAAAGTGGCCTCAATAATGCAGACCCTTGGACCCCATAGGCTAGCATGCCTGAGTGGACAAGATTCGTGGGAATTGTTTGTGCAGAAAGCATATAGAAAAGGTGTAGATCAGGAGCAAGCAGAGTTTGATCAGCATTGGTAAACGTATTGTCAACAAATGGGGGGGGGGGCTTCCTCTTGCTCTCAAGACAATGGGTGGATTGCTGAGTTCATATCAACAAGTACAAGAATGGAAGGCCGTCAAAGAAAGAAATTTTAGGGATAATAATGTTAGAGGGAAAGATGAGATCATGTCCATCCTAAAGTTGAGCTACAGACACCTATCATCTCAAATGAAGCAATGTTATGCATTCTTAGCAGTTTTCCCCAAGGACTATGTGATGGACAAGGATATGTTGATCCAACTATGGATGGCAAATGGTTTCATTCAAGAGAAGAGACCAGTGGATTTAACAACAAGAGGAGAATTCATTTTCGACGAGTTAGTTTGGAGGTCCTTCCTCCAAGATAAGCAACGGTGCATAGACAATTATGGTACAGAAAATTATATGGCTGTTAACTATAAGATGCATGATTTAATGCATGATATCGCAAAAGCTATCACAGATGAATGTGCAAGTATAGAAGAACTGATTCCGCAAAAAACATTGTTAAAAGATGTTTGTCACATGCAAGTGACAGGGGCTGAAATGGAACTAATCAGTGGGTTATGCAATGGCAGAACATACATCCGCACTTTGTTAGCTCCTTCAAAATACTACACGGTTTTAAGAGAGTTGCTACAGGTATCGTCATCACTAAGAGCGTTGCATTGCCTCCCTCCTTCAATTGCTATTTGGAAGGCCATAAATGCAAAAAAAAATATGGTATCTTGACCTCTCTAGGTCTAAGATCATTACATTGCCAGATTCAATATGTGTGTTATATAACTTGCAAACACTGAGGCTCACAAATTGCTATAAGTTGCGGCTATTGCCACAAGGTATGGCAAGGCTGAGAAAGCTCATCTATATTTATCTTTCTGGTTGTCATAGTCTCAAACGTATGTCTCCAAACTTTGGTGTACTAAACAACCTTCAGATATTAACAAGATTTGTTGTGGATACTGGAGATGGCCTTGGAATAGAGCAGCTCAAAGAGTTGCAACACCTTAGCAATAGGTTGGAATTGTTGAATTTGAGCAAGATAAAGAGTGGGGAGAATCCAAAAGAAGCCAATCTCAGTCAGAAGAAAAACCTAAGTGAGTTATTGTTCTCTTGGGGCCATGAAATAGATGACGAGCCTGGAGATGTGGAAGAAGTGCTTCAGTGTTTAGAACTTCATAGTAATATCCAAAAAACTAGAGATATATGGATATCATGGCCTAGAAATATCACAATGGATGAGAAAGCCTCAGATGTTTGAATTCTTGAGAGAACTCAAAATGTCTCATTGCCCAAAATGCAGTAGTATCCCTGTAATATGGCTCTCAGTCTCTCTAGAGATTTTGGTCTTACAAAGGATGGACAACCTGATAACATTATGTGATAAGCTTGATGTGGAATGTGGAGGAAGCATTACCCCTCTGCAAATTTTCCCAAGTTTGAAGAAATGAGCTTGATTGAGTTACCAAGCCTGGAGATATGGGTAGAAAATAGCGTGGGAGAGTCTAGTGATAACCTGGTAACATTTTCGGTGCTTGAAGAGCTAGAGATCAAAAATTGCCCCAAGCTTGGAAGCATTCCGGTGATCCCCGTAGTCAGTGAGTTGAGAATAGTTGGGGTTCACAGTACTGCAATCACTTTAGTTTTTATGAGCATCCGATTGGGCTCTTGGCCATTTCTCGTCACGTTAACTCTTGGGTCTCCAGAAGACATACCCATTGTAACATCCCAAAATTCTAAATTTTGGAATGTTATATTAAATAGATAGTTTTGATTGTTGCTTGATTGTGATGTGTGGAATTGAGTGAAATTTGAAACTTTTTTGAAAGTTAAATGAGAGGGAATAAAAGGACTTTCCCAAACTTTCATTTTTGCATTTATGATCTCCATGAATTCAAATTCTTTTCAAATACAAAACCCTAGAGAGAAGATGAAATGACTTATTCCATTTAAATAAATGAAAAGGGTTTTTGAAAATATTTGAATTTCATTTGGAAATATTTCAAACTCAGAAACTTTATGCAACTCAATGATTTTCATGAAAGAAGATAAAATGACTTCTTCAAATCGTATGAAATATGAGTTGGAAGTTTCAAAGAATTAAAATTAAAAGTCCTTTTGAAATTATTTTCAATTTGAAGTTATAAGGGTTTTATTTAAATTATTTTTATCCAAAAATTAAATACATGGAAATTACGCTAACATGATTCCCTATATTACAAAATTGGAGAGAAATAAATTTGAAATTATTTTGGTATTTTTAAAATACTTTTTATTGGGTTTAATTGCATCAGCAACACTCTTTGCTTTATTTAAATTCTTGTGGATTTTATTTGACGCTAGAAAAATGTTCATGTTGTAGAAAAAAAATTCTAAAATTTTTGATATATTATATGCCTATAAATAATTTTATTATTTTGCTATTTATTTTATATTTTTTCTTGTCGGAGTTAAAAAAACTTCGGGTTAGCTGGGCCGAAGCCCAGCCGCAGGCCCGCTCCCGCGCCGCCTTCCTTGTCGTGGGCGACCGAAACTCTCCCGAAGTCCGATGCCGCCACGCCTTGCCCCTCCTCCACGCCACCACCCGCCCCCTTCCACCTATAAATGCCGCAGTCACCACCCCCTCTCCTCGCCGAGTTCGCACCGCCGCCTCCACGAAAGTCGTAGCCGCCGCCACCGAGTTTGCGTCATCGCCGCCCGCGCCTTGCCCCGCCGCCGCCTGTTGTTGCTGCAACAGCGCCGCTGTTCCGCGCCGCCGCCACCATCGCCAGGCCTCGCCTCGCCTCGCCCGCAAGCTGCTGTCGCCGGAGATCCTCCGCCGTTGTTGGTCTTCGCCCGCCGTTCACCGAGCCGCCGGCCAAGTCCGGTTAACCGGTATAAAACCGTCGATTTTCTTTTTCAGTTTTTTTCGGTTAGGTAGGTTTAGATCGGTTTTATTTTAGTTCATTATTTGACGAACGTTCACCCGTTAGTTTATTTTAACCAACGAATTCGTTCGTTAGGTTCTGTCAGTGGACATTCGTACAATAGATTTTTCTTTTTCTGTTTATTTTTGGCCAGGGACCTAGATGCAATTAGTTTATTTAAAGTTTAGCCCCGGATTTTCAAACCTTCGCTACTTTTTACTCGTTTGTCCTAATCCAACGAAACCAACGCTCACTTCTTCATATTGATCCCCTTTGTCCAGATAAACATCTTAAACATGTTTTTGAAAGTTTAAAATTTGATTGCAAACAGATTTGAATTCAAACTTCTTTTGATCATAACTCGAGTTTTATAACTCCGATTTAGTTGATTCTTTTTGCTAGTTGAAGCTCTTGACCTAAACTTTCTGATAAGACCAAATCCACAAACTTTTGGTACTGTTAGAAATTGTTTTCTATTGCAAGAGTTAATTGCTTGTTTTTGAAGTTTTCCGAGATCTTTCTTCGATTCTTTTTGTATGATTGGTTATGTGTGGTTACTATTGCTTGCTTATGATAGATTGACCAGAGTTTGATGAGTAGAACTATCATGAGTTATGAGTGTGTATCATCTTCATCAACAGTACAAGGCAAGTTCTCACTTTGATCATATCCCTTTATTATCCAGTTTTTATGCATTAGTTTCAACCCCTCAAACATTGCATGGTTAGGATTTGATAACATGTGGATATTGGCAAGTAGTTGAGGAGGTAGGAACCGATTGCATTGCATTCAAATCCAAGGTGTTACTACGTTATGATTATACTGCTATCCTATGCTCGTAGACGTGGATTGGTTTGAGTGTAGATGTGCCAAAAAGAGAGCACATCCACCCCAACATGTGCGGTTTGCACATCCAACAACCCAACTGGATATTGAAATTGAATTCTTGTAGCGTATGACATGTACGCCTGGTAAATATTTCATTTTTTATCGTAAACTGTTATTTTTAAATAACCTCAAACATTTTTTGTATGACCCAAGTGTACGCCTGTTAAATAATTCCTTTTATGTCGTACACCTGGTAAATAATTCCTTTTCTTCCATTTCTTGTAAACTAACACTATTTAAATAACCTCAAATATTGTTTTGTATCTACTAGGTAAATGATCATGCGCTGCAATGGGGAATACATATTCTAGTAGTTCAACATCATCATGTTGAATATATGTGGTTAGGATCCTTATGCGCATCAAATAACGTCATCGCCTTTTTTACCTTTCAATCACTCTTCTTCTTCCCAGTCCATGCTCACCACTGTTAATGGCACATTCCTCTCATAATCCCCAACACTCATGCAAATCCAAGGTATGTTGCAGCCACTGCAGCAAGAACAGACAAACACCAAACCAACTTATTGATTACTGCACCAAAATATGCATCAGATTGACATTCTTTTAAAAAATTGACATCGGAACTAAACAATATATAGAATTAAACAAATGGAGATATGTGATATGTGGTGTGCTTGTAGATATTGCTTTGATATGCCTAATTTTGCAAATACAATGTAAGATATATTGTGCACGCATACATCGTATCTAGCAGAATTAAAGTTGGATGGATGGATAAATGAAAGCATGGAGGATATTACTATCTGTAATATGTATGGCGTTACCAAATATTAGACCTTTAGAGAGTCAGAGTGATTAATTCCTTTCCATAATGGCATTACCAAATATACCAAAATTGATTTGATTTGATTGATAAAAATTGGTTTATTTACAACGGTAGGCTAAAAACGGTTTAGGGATAGCGAACGGCTAGGGAAAAAAATCACTGGAAGGGTGATGGTCGTACGTGGAAGGTCGGACAAAGGGGCGGTGAGGAAAAACTAAAACATGGAACCTTTGATTCTTTTTAAGTAACAAAGACTAGCCAATAAAAAGAACTAAATGACGTACATCCAAACCATCTCAACCGTCTATCAACAAGATCGAACTGCTTATTTGGTTGCGTTTTTTTTAGCAAAACCAGTTTACCATCTGAAAGATCAAGGATGTCGCCTAGAGGGGGGGTGAATAGGCACTTTAAAATAATTATGGTTTAGGATTGAACAAAGGCGGAATAAACCTAGCGGTTAATTTGTCGAACACAAAACCTATAACAACTAGGCTCACCTATGTTCACCAACAACTTATGCTAAGCAAGATAAACAACTAAGTGATAGCAAGATATATGACAAGAAACAATATGGCTATCACAAAGTAAAGTGCATAAGTAAAGGGCTCGGGTAAGAGATAACCGAGGCACGCGGAGACGACGATGTATCCCGAAGTTCACACCCTTGCAGATGCTAATCTCCCTTTGGAGCGATGTGGAGGCACAATGCTCCCGAAAAAGCCACTAGGGACACTTTAATCTACCCATGCCCACACACAATTCAAAGATGTCGTGATTCCACTAAGGGACCCTTGAGGGTGATCACTGAACCCATACAAATGGCAACCCTTGGGGGTGGTCACCGAACCCGTACACTTTGGCAACCCTTGGGGCGGTCACCGAAACCCGTCAAATTGCTCGGGGTGATCCCCACAACATAATTGGAGACCCCGACGCTTGCCCGGAGCTTTACACCACAATCATTGAGCTCCGAACACCAGCAACTTTCTAGAGAGCCCAAGCACCCAAGAGGAACAAGCTCGAGGGTACCAAGCACCCAAGAGTAATAAGCTTTTCAACTTGTAACTTTCACGTATCACCGTGAAGAACTCAAACCGATGCACCAAATGCAATGGCAAGGACACACGGAGTGCCCAAGTCCTTTTCTCCCAACTAATGCTAGGGAGGGAAATGAGAGGAAGAATAAGAAGGAGAACACCAAGAACTCCAAGATCTAGATCTAAGGGGTTCCCCTCACATAGAGGAGAAAGTGAAGGGTGGAAATGTGGATCTAGATCTCCTCTCTCTTTCCCCCCAAAAACTAGCAAGAATCCATGGATGGATTGGGAGATAACAAGCTCGAAGAAGGTCAACAATGGGGGAAGAACACGAGCTCAAAAGATATGGTTCATTGGGGAAGAAGACCCCCTTTTATAGGCGGGGAAAAATCTAACCATTATGCTCATAGTACTACAGCTCTTGGGAGCGATACTACCGCTAGGGCGGTGGAAGCCCTTTAAAAAAAACAGCAAGGAGGCAAAAGGATGGTAGAACCGCCGGAGCGGTACTACCACTCGTCCTCATGGTACTACCGCTAGGGGTAGCGGTACTACCGCTAAGGGTAGCGGTACTACTGCTTGTGAGCGGTACTAAAAAAAATACATCTGTGCCTATCACCGTTGGACTTAAGACGATTTTTGGTCCAGAGCGGAAGTAGCCAAGGAAGTAGCCGCGGTAGTACCGCTCTGGAGCGGTAGTAAAAAATTACATCCGCTCCAAGTGGTAGTACCGCTCCCAAGAGCGATAGTAAAAAAATTACATCCTCTCCAAGCGGTAGTACCGCTGCAACCTTTTTAAGGACACCAAAACTGACACAACTTCTGCAAACGGACTCCGAATTTAATGAAACCAAGTTTGTTGGAAAGCTAGCGACAAGGGATAACACAATCTTGATAGAAATAACAATAAGAATGAAAATATAAAAGGCCCATAAGAAAATGGTGAGAACCCTTCCTCGAATAAGACTGGTAAAACCTCCAACACCGAAAATGTAATAAAAGAAGCATGTGAACTCCGTGTTCGATGAACTCGAGCTTGTGAAGAAGATGAACATAAGCTCCAAATATCACTAGGAGAAAACCAAACAAGAACCAAGAAAGATGGTGCAAGCATGCAATGGTTTGAGCTCTCTACGAACGATACGATCAAGCTACTCACTTGAGAGCCCCCCTTGATAGTACGGCAATCGATCCTATAACCCGGTCTCCAAACTACCACCATGAGACCAGTAAAATAGAGAACCTATCAAGGCCAAACATTGGCCTTGCACATAGTCCACTTGAGCTAGATGATGACGATCTTGACTCTCTCAAGTTGGACCACCTTTCTTGGTTGCATTGGCTCTAGGAAGACTAGATGATTGCTCCCCCATACTCTACTGTGGGTAAGCCGCTCTTTGGCACATCTTCACAAGTCCATTGACACCACAATGGACGGCAAGCTTCAAGGATGATCTCTTCGTGATGCTCCACTTGAACTTGCACACCGCAACCTAACCCCACAAAGAACTCTCACGAATACCATGGGTTAGTACACAAAGCGTAATGGACAATGCTTACCATACCATGGGATCAATTGATCCCTCGGTACATCTTGTACGCTTTATGTGTTGATCAACTTGATTCACTCTTGACTTAGTTTTGGTCAACCTTGAATCTTTCCAACTCTCTTCATTTGGATGATATCTTGAGGGTAGACATGAATGATCACACACTCTTCTTCTTCAAGACATGCTTGCAATAAGCTCAACACTCACATGACCAATATTTGGATAATTCCTTAATAGCACCTTTGCACTAGTAGAAAAAGGGCCATTTGTCCCGGTTCGTAAGGGCCTTCTGTCCGGTTTAGGAACCGGGACTCAATGGTCGCTACTAATGCCCTTGGCCTTTAGTCCCGGTTCTTACACGAACCGGGACAGATGGGCCTCCACGTGGCCGCTGCGGCCAGCCCAGGCAGGGGGGCCTTTGGTCCCGGTTGGTGACGCCAACCGGGACCAAAAGACATCCACGCGTCAGCAGCTGGCTGGAGCTGAGGTTTATTTTTTGAAAGGGGGTGGTTTAGGGGTTTTGGGGGTTAATTTAGGTTGTTATTAGCTAGCTAATAGAGAGAAGTGTCCTCTCTTATATCTCCGTGCTTGGTTTACCAACGCTACTGCTATGCCTAAACATGGCTTAGATTGAAGTGAAGGCAACATGTGGTGCAAGTCGAAAGTAATACTAATCCTAGAACCGAGACAAATGGATCCAGACGAACCGGGACCAATGCCCACGAGGCGCCGGCCGGCCCCCTGGGCTCATGAACCGGGACTAATGCCCCCCATGGGTCCCGGTTTATGAAGAACCGGGACTAATGGGCTGGCCAGGCCCGAACCAAAGCCCTGTTTTCTACTACTGTTGGTCAACTCATAAACTTCTTGAAACCAATACATGGACTTCAAAAAAGGCCTATGGACAAATCCTTCAAATATAACTCAATGCAACCATTAGTCCATAGAGAATGTCATCAATTATCAAAACCCCACATGGGGGCACCGCATGTCCTTTCACCATCAACTCATATAACCGTGTAACAAACTTAAACCATGTTTGGCTCCCATAGCAAAAACATGGGGGCCCTCCTATATAACTCTCTTCATTTTTCCCTTTTGTCTTTTTTTCTTTTTTTTGTTATGTTTTTAATTTTACTTCTTTAATTAAATTTTGTGGAATCAATTTTTTCATGATATTGTAAAATGTTCTGGTTTTTTAGCACGTTCACAAATTTAGAAATGTCACTGGATTTCAGAAAAAAGTTTGAAATTCAGAAAATGTTCATGATTCTAAAAAATATTCCAAAATTTTAAAGTCTTCACAAATTTGATAAATCTTCAGGAATTATTTTCTGATTAAACAAATGTTCGCTAATTTAGAATTTTTTCCCAAAGAGTTGAAAAAATGTTCGTTCACTCAAAAAATGTTCAGGAATTAAAAACAAATTCAATTTAAAAATGTTTATGAATTTCAAAAAATGTTCAGGAATTCAAAACAAATTCAAATTAAAAAAATTTATGAACTTCAAAAAATGTTCAGGAATTCAAAACATATTCAAATTAAAAATGTTTATGAATTTCAAAAAATGTTCAGGAATTTGAATTTTCTTCGTGATTTTAAAAGTATTTGCAATTTTAAAAATGTTTATGATTTTTGAAAAAAATCATTGGACAATGATTGTTTTTTCTGATTGCAAAAACGCCAAAATTGGATATGATACAAGGAGTTCTGTTTTCATGTGCAGAACCCTCTGTTCCAATCTGTCTTGTAAGATATTTTAGCTATAATAAACAATCAGTCTTGTACCATCTTACAATATTGTGATGTTAGTCTTATTCTGTATTTGAATTTCTCTGCTTGCTAGCCAACATTTAGATATCCCGCTGCCTCATCGCCGCCTGCGCGCTGAAGCTCTCCAACTCTCCAAGTATCCTGCCTGCGCACTGAAACTCTCTAGGTATCCCATCGACGTCGACAGCACATGCAGCGGCGAACTCCAGCAAGCCACTCGGTCTAGCCCGAGCAGGAGCCTAGCCGGCCCAGGCCGGCTCACGCTCCTGGCAGTCCAAATGAAAGCTCATTTAGGGACCGGACCTTGCCTGACCGTGTCCATCATCCTACTCTAACTGAACAAATGGAGTGGTTAATGAGAGTGATGTCATCAATTAGGTTGACGAGCTGAAGATGGCGGGACGTGGCTGCAAGCTCCAAATTTCCCCTACCTTTCTTGCAGCGGAAATATCCGGTCTCTGAAAAGAGAGGGGAAACATGTACTGTGATATTAGAAGACGTCACAGTCACCACGTCCTTTGTAGAAGTATGTCTTCTTCCGTGCAGGCCGGCAGGGGTGGTTGATGAGGGGAGCTTTATCGCTCAATTAAACCTAATCCCAAAAGTTGGCAGGATGTGTAGCTAAGAGACGAAGTAGCAGGTCAGAATGGATTGGTTTTGGAATTCACAATGCCATCGCCATCATAGAAATTGTAACCAGATTACGATGGTATAAAATTTCTAGGAAGCTTCCTGCGCCCTTCTCACAAGTCGAACCCCATTGTATGGTATTTCCCTCAACTTCGGTAGCAATTTCCACCTGTTCTTCTGCTATATCTCAGATCGATTCACCTGCAAAGGTTGAGATACATTACTGAGACAACATAGAACCCTGATGACTATAAAGTTGATGTATACATTACCTTATTGTGCAGCTGGGGAGGAATGCCGATAGAACCGCAAAGAAGGTTAGAGTTCAGCAAACAGTTGCATGTTGCTGGCACAGGAGCAATTCCTGCAAGTACTAATAGACGACTGAACATGAGGATGGAGCATCTGGTTTGGAAACTGATATTTGTTTCCTCCAGCTATATTTTTATGCTCCTACTATATTAGAGCACAAACATATTTCGCCATATTGCAGTCCACTAAAGCGTGTCGCCAAGAGTCCTCCGCTTCATTACATATAGGGCAGGCAGCCATATCCGCCATATTACGATGGTGTCGAGCGGATTCTGTAGGAACAGAATTCTTGGCAAGCCGAGAATTATGTAATGGGCTGTTTGAGCGAATGGGCCAGCCATACATGAGTTTGTGCCTATCGAGCCGCACTGTTTTGCTTTTAAATGTACAATCCTCCGCGTCTATTAAAAAAAACATATCTAAATCAACTGAGTGTTTGACAAAAAACTACCACTTTAGGGGTTTTCGTCCCACAGAACTCCACTTCTTAAAAACTGACCGAAAACTACCAAAAACTTCTAATTTTGTGCCTAAAAACTATCACTTTCGGAAATGTCAAAGAGCGGCGCATTATTTCTACCATCGTCTCATCCGAGAGCAACGTAGTGACGATCACGACGAGGTTTGGCGGTGATTTCCCTCTTCGAAAGAGACCCCTGCGTCTCCGTCTTTGTCTCGTGTGGTTTCTCTTGTGGCAGCAGCGATTAAATTTTCAATAGCATAACCTCACACCAAGAAAAGGTGCACCGGCCCTTGCACACAACGCCAACTCGTTTCTGATGATCCCAACGGCATCAGTGATGATGCCAACGTATTTTCCAACATAAGGTACCCATCCTAACTAGCATGCATGTATAAAACTTGGCTTTGCATAGAATTACGTAGTATGTTAATTTAACCAGTGACACACAAATGCTCTAAATACAATGGCGTAACCCTAGTTCATATGCTTATGAGCAACAATGTATTCTTGATGTGTATGAGCAAGTACACTTGATTAACGACCAAAAGCCTAGAGATATGCATATGCAAGGTTCCAAATACATGCTAGGCAGCCGCCGTGGAGGTTTTGTGTGACAGGGACAGAGTTATGACGCTATCTTATATATGATTCTAAACTTCCTTCCTCATCTAACTAATAATGCTTGAATAGTTGCTTATTATATTGGAGAACAAACATAAAGGGAAACATGCTAGCTGACTGGAAAAATCGTTCTTTCCATGCTGCAAGCATGGGCCGGTGATGATGACAAGTGCGTTTTAAGACCCAGCTTTATCATCTTGCAAGTAGCAGCTGCTGTTTTTCACCATTATATCGTACTTTATTTGTTTGTCCCGATGATCATAAATTTGATCAACACCATACCTCATTGTGCAGTAGCAGAAGAATGCCTATACAAACCCGAAGAAGGTTACGGAGTTCAACAAACAATTGCATGCTACAAGTGTTTACACAGGAAGAATTCAAGTCAGCTGAGCCTGAGACAATCTCTAAAAAATAGCATTATTAGTTTACTTATGTGCGCTCCTGCAGCCATTGTTAAAACTTATATTTGTTTAGTGCTCTAAACTCTAGAGGTAGAAGTGAGTGTGCTAGAAAATCTAATTACCGTAGATAATTGAGTTTTCGTTTGGTCCGCTGCGTCATGAAAAGAATTGATGCAGTAGCACCTCTTCTGAATTTTCTTGGCATAACAAAGGTAGTAGAATTTGTCCCCGCAGAAATTCTTTCTGGTTACGCGATCTCTGCTTTTCGGTTTGTCCTGGAGCAGTATCAAACATAAAAAAAGTTAAGTATGAAAAAAAATTAAGTTATATAGCAAAACAAAAATATGAAACTGGTAAATTACCAGGTCCACGTGCTGCGCCTCCTTATTCTAGTATATCATAGAACAAGTGACAGATCGAAAACAATGTCTTGCTTATTCCTGCTGAACCAGTCTTCACAGCAGATGCTCTTCCTTATTCTAGTACGTTAGAAAATAATGCAGGCCCCAGGGGTTGAACATTATGTGTTTGGAGTCCTCTGGGATGATGGTAAATCAATTGTTTGTATATGCAAGTTGCAGGATAAACTCAAAATTAATTAAGAAAATTATAGAAGTATTCAACAATAGTGATGTATAGTCGGAAATAAAGCTCAGCTCCTGGAACTGTCAAAAAAAAAACTCAGCTCTTGCATTCCTTGATATTATCAGTCAATATACAACTCAGCTCTTGGGTTCCTTGATATTATCTCCATTTGCTTCCATCCTCTGTCCAACAACCGCACAGGGAACACACACCTTGATATTATCCCCCATTTGCTTCCATCCTCTCTCCATCCCATATATAGCAGCCTTGACGTGCGAGGAGCCTGCGCGGGGGCGACTGAAGGACCAGCAGTATTGTTGCCCTTTCACCGATTTGGGCAACCAGGGTGTTGTTGAGGTGCATGATCAAGACTTGTTTTGCTCTTCTTCTGTTGTTCTTAGCGTTCTGTTTTTTCCCACTATACAAGCTAAGCTATTGCGGAACTAAGTAATAAAAAGTAAAAGAAAAGGAGAATTGCAACGCTGTTTGTGTTCTGTCAATGCTTATCCCCTCTTCTCTTCTTTCATATGCTGCAGTTTCTTACTCCTCTGGTCTGCAAGATCATGGCAGAGTCATTACTTCTCCCTTTGGTGCGCGGTGTGGCCGGCAAAGCCGCAGACACATTGGTCGAGACTGTGACCCAGATGTGTGGCCTTGACAATGACCGCAGAACGCTAGAGCGCCAGCTGCTAGCCGTTGAGTGCAAGCTGGCCCATGCTGAGGAGTGGAGCGAGACAAATAGCTATGTCAAGAGTTGGATGAAGGAGCTCAAGTCCGTAGCCTACGAGGCTGACGACGTGCTGGACGACTTCCAGTACGAGGCACTGCGCCGCAAGTCTAAGATTGGCAAGTCCACTACCCACAAGGTACTCGGCTACATCACGGACCGCAGCCCGCTGCGCTTCCGTTTTGAAATGAGCAAGAAACTCAAGACCGTCCTTGCGAAGATCAACAAGTTGGTTGAGGAGATGAACAAGTTTGGCCTGGAGAATTCTGTTAGTAGGGTGGAGCGGCAACATCCTTGCCGGCAGACGCACTCAAAACTGGATTGGTCTACCAAGATCTTTGGAAGAGATGATGATAAGGAGGAGGTGGTGAAGTTGCTGCTGGAACAGCAAGATCAGCAGCAGGTGCAGGTGCTGCCCATATTTGGGATGGGAGGTCTTGGCAAGACGACTCTTGCTAAGATGGTGTACAATGACCAACGGGTCCAACAACATTTCCAGTTGAACATGTGGCACTGTGTGTCGGACAACTTTGATGCCATTGTTCTTGTGAAATCCGTTATTGAATTGGCTACGAATGGAAGTTGCAACCTACCTAACAACATCGAATTATTGCAAAAGCGGCTTGAGGAAGTCATTGGCCAAAAAAGGTTTATGCTCGTGCTTGATGATGTGTGGAATGAAGATGAGAGGAAGTGGGAGGATGCTTTGAAGCATCTTTTGTGTTCTATTGGTGGACTAGGAAGCGTAATAGTCGTCACAACTCGAAGCCAAAAAGTGGCCTCCATAATGCAGACCCTTCGACCGCATGATCTAGCATTTCTAAGTGAACAAGATTCATGGGAAATGTTTGCACAAAAAGCATATAGCAACAGTGTAGAGGAAGAGCAAGCAGAGTTAGTCACCATCGGAAGGCGTATAGTCAACAAATGTGGGGGGTTGCCTCTTGCTCTCAAGACAATGGGTGGATTGCTGAGTTCGAAGCAACAAGTACATGAATGGAAGGCCATCGAAGAAAGTAACATTGGGGATAATGATAGAGGCAAATACGAGGTCATGCTCGTACTGAAGTTAAGCTATAGACACCTATCATCTGAAATGAAACGATGTTTTGCATTTTGTGCAATTTTTCCCAAGGATTATGAGATGCAGAAGGATATGTTGATCCAACTATGGATGGCAAATGGTTTCTTTCAAGAAGAGGGAACCATAGTATTAAGACAGAAAGGAGAAATCATTTTTGATGAGTTGGTTTGGAGGTCCTTCCTCCAAGATAAGAAAGTGGTACTCAAATCTATTGTCTATGGCGATAACCAAAAATACGAGACAATAGTATGTAAAATGCATGACTTAATGCATGATCTAGCAAAAGATGTCACAGATGAATGTGCAAGTATAGAAGTACTGACTCGGAAGAAAGCATTGTTAAAAGATGTTTGTCACATGCAAATGTCAAAGTATGACTTGGAACGAATAAGTGGGTTACACAAAGGCAGAACATACCTCCGTACTTTGTTAGCTCCTTCAGAATCAAGCGATGATTATTATTTTTATCATTATTTTAAGTCACACAAGGATTTTGAAGAGATGCTACAAGTATCAACATCACTAAGAGCATTGAATTGCTCCACTTCTCCAGTAGCCATTTGCAAGGCCATAAATGCGAAACATTTACGATATCTTGACCTCTCTGGGTCTAACATTGTTTTGTTGCCAGATTCAATATGCTTGTTGTATAACTTGCAAACATTGAGGCTCATACATTGCCAGAAGCTGCGGCGGTTACCAGAAGACATGGCAAGACTGAGAAAGCTCATCCATCTTTATCTTTCTGGTTGTGATCATCTCGAAAGTATGTCTCCAAACTTTGGTCTACTGAACAACCTTTACATATTAACAACATTTGTTGTGGATACTGGAGATGGCCTTGGAATAGAGCAGCTCAAAGACATGCAAAAACTTATCAATAGGTTGGAACTATTGAATTTGAGCAACATAATGAGTGGGGAAAATGCAAAAGAAGCAAATCTCAGCCAGAAGCAAAATCTAAGTGAGTTGATGTTCTCCTGGGATCGAGAAATGAATGATGAGCCTACATGTGTGGAAGAAGTGCTCCAGTGTTTAGAACCTCATAGTAATATCCAAAAGTTGGAGATACGTGGATATGGTGGCCTAGAAATATCAGTGTGGATGAAAAATCGTCAGATGTTTAACTGCTTGAGAGAACTTGAAATGTCCAACTGCCCAAGATGCAAGAGTATACCTGTAGTGTGGCACTCAGCCTCTCTAGAGATTTTGTCCTTACAGAAGATGGATAACTTGATCACATTATGTAATAGTCTTGATGTGGGAGCTGGAGAACGCGTTACCGCTCTGCAAATTTTCCCAAAGTTGAAGAAGATGAGGCTGATTGAGTTACCAAGGCTGGAGATGTGGGCAGAAAATAGTGTGGGAGAGCCTAGTGGTAGCTTGGTAATGTTCCCGATGCTCGAAGAGGTAACAATTAACAATTGCCCAAAGCTTGCAAGTATTCCAGTAATCCCTATTGTTAGTGAGTGCAGAAGAGATGGAGTTAACAGTACCACAGTCAGTTCAGTTTTTGTGAGGATCTGTTCGGGATTTTGGCGACGATTTCTCGGCAGCTTAACTCTTGGGTCTCCGAAAGACACAACCATGTTGCCTCTAGACACCCAGCAAAGCCAAAGCCAAAGATCTCTTGAAAAACTTAAGTGTTTGACTTTGGAAGGCCCCAACAGCTTGGTCATAGGCTCTGGATTGTCCAGATCACACCTTATGCTTTGGAAATGCTTTTCTTTTGTGGAAGAGCTGACGATTGAGGGATGCAGCAATCTTGTCCGCTGGCCAACAGAGGAGTTCCGGTGCTTGGTTCGCCTCCACGGTCTGTGTATCAAAAATTGTGACAACCTGGAGGGGAACACTTCATCGTCTAAGGAGGACACCCTTCCACTGTCCCTAGAGGAATTGCTGATTTCATACTGCAGAAGATTGGTCAAGCTACCTCCAAACCTTGGAAATCTGGCCAAGCTGAGGGGTCTTTATGTGTGTGGCTGCAGTAGCCTAAAAGCGCTGCCTGATGGGATGTGTGGCCTCGGTTCTCTTAGGCAATTGAAGATTTGGGATTGTCCAGCTATGGAAGAATTCCCGCATGGTCTCCTGGAGCGGTTGCCAGCCCTCGAATACTTAAGCATAGAAGACTGCCCGGAGTTGGGACGACGATGCAGAGAAGGTGGAGAGTATTTCCACTTGGTCTCTACTGTCCCGCACAAGTGGATACCGTCAACTTATTTTTGATGACGGTGTCATGCAAATCCAAGCGGTGTAGTAAATCGGTAAATAATCAATCTCCCTTTTGTATAATGTTTGTCACATCGAATCCGGTGGTAACATGCGATGCTAGCGTGATGAATCGATATGTACCTGCAGGTTGGGATGAAGGAGGCAACTGCATGCCGTCCTCCTCAGCAGGGCGAAGAGACCAGAGGGGGAAGGACTGTAAGAGGTTGTCGCTGCACCCTCTGCGGCATAAGGCAACCACCGTTCTTCTCGCCAGAGTGCACACCTGGGCATGGAGCAGAGGGGGCAAGATTTGACTGCGCTAATGGAGCCGAGAGGAAGGAGCAGAGGATGCAAGTTCTGGGCAGCAGAGGCCCAACAGATCAGAGGATGCATGTTGCACCATGCCGTCCATGGCGTCCATGTACGCTGGGGGTATTTATTTTTCTTTTCAGCAAAGAGAACAGAAGTCATGAAACATTGGAATTGCTGAGTTCTATGACTGCTGACCTGAATGTAAGGACTGCTCGAGCTGCCTCTGACTGCATGACTTCTATTATTAGTGATCAGCGGCGGAGCTACGTGCACTGCTGCAGGTGCCGTGGTCCCCCAGCCTTAGCAAAAACTAGGAAGAATTTTTTTTTAGGAACTGGTTGGATTAGAAAAATTATAGCCTTTGGCCCCCTCAAACATCCATATTTTACGTTCCCCCGAGCAGCGTCGCGTGGACCGGCCGTCGGCGGTCCGGACCGGACCGGACCGAGCAGCGTCGCGGTCTTGTTTTCAGGGACCAGACCGCAGCGACGGAAGCCCGAGCGGGACCGAGCGGCTCGTTTGGACCGGCCGGTGCTCACCCCAGAGCTCGCGCCGGAGCACGACGACGCGGGGAGGGCGCTGGACGCAGCGGGGCCTGTCGTGGAGGTGTCCGGCGACTTCTTTGACTCAAGATGGACTGCACTGCGGCCAGGCAGAGCTCAGGCAGCAACAGCGACGAAGAATCTGGCACGGCGGCCGGTGCACGACGACCAGTGTACAACGGCGGTGTAGGGCCTCCTGCTTCAAGTTCTACCTTCCAGGTAATAGATCCGAGCATGGCGCATCCACTAGACATGCTTGCTAGCATCAGGGAGGCAGGTGGCCGCGCGAATGAACGACGGCGGCGCTGACCAGCGCACGACCGACACGCCCGCCATGCAGCTCTGGCCACGCACTCGCCACGCCCCTGCCACGACCTCGGCACGCCCCCACCACGGCCCCGCCTGGTCCAGACATGCCCCCGCCACGCCCTGGCCATGCCACAGCTCGTGCTCGTCGGTCCGCTCGGTCAGACCGAGCTTTCACCGGACCGGACCGAGGGATTTTTGGTCCCGTTTGCAGGGCCCGGACCGGCTAGATTTTATGCCGGGCCAGGACCGAGCCTGGCCGGACCGAGCGGTCCGCGAGCCGGACCGGCGGACCGGACCGTTTCGTCCAGCCTGATGTACGACTCCCGTTTTGCTCAAAAAAAAAAGGTACGACTCCCCTAGGTTTCTACTATATCATTTGGTATTTATTTAGGTGTTATTATGATATGACAACCACATGTAAGTTTCTTACTTTGTTACATGCGGCTTAGCTTGATAGCTAGTCCTGTTTGGAAATTGAAAGGAAACAGGGTGCCAGTTCTCCCATCCATGCGATTGTTTCAACTGCAAAAATCGTTCCATCAGCAACGACGAAATCAGATAGTTAGTTGGGAGTTTTAGGCTGGTCATAGCGGGGAGTAACTTAAACTAGTGAGGAGTAACTTAGACTAGTTAGGCCAACTCCACCGCGCAACTCCAAACGGACGTCTGTTTTGTCCGGATTCTGTCCGTTTGGACATGGGGATGGGGTCTTGTCCGGGCCTGTCCTGAGATGCGGTGGTCGTGCGTCCAGTGCGTGGCCGCATCTTTTTACCCCATCCTGTCCGCGTCCATTTTAAAAAAATAGAAACGTTTCAAATGCCAAGCTCTACGGCACAGTTCATCACGCACGCCGGCAACAAAGTCAGCCTCCAAAATCAATGGTTGTCCTCGCCGACAACACAGCCAGCGGCCGGTAACACAACCGGCCTTCAAAATAAATGTTTTTCTCGCCGGCACACGGCCAGTGGCCCAGCGGGCAGGCGGCACCCATGCCAGCCTCCAAAAAAGAACGGCCACGGCCGATCGGACGACCTAGTTCAGGCCGTCGGCGTCGAGCATCTCCTTCTGCCTGGCCTCGAACCAGGCCCTCGTCTTCTCACTCATCTTCGACAAGTCCACGCTCATGATCGCGAGGGCCACCTCCTTCGCTTTGGTGGCGGCATTGGTGGCCTCGATGTCGAGCTGCCTTTGCCTGGCCTTGACGTTCTCGGCCTCGATGTCGAGCTGCCTTTGCCAGGCCGCCTCCTCCATGTCGAGGCCTCTGCCGGGCCGCCTCCTCCATCTCAAGCTTCCTTCTCTTGGCCGCCTCCTCCATCTCAAGCTTCTTCGTTTGAAGCTCTAGGTATTGCTTCATTTGCTCATCTTTGCTTTGCCGCTTCTTCTCTTCCCTCACATCCTTTTGCGACATCATGCCATGCAAAGTGTCATGCAATGCCATGGATGAGGCATCACGAATGTCGTCAACCTTGGAGTTGGTCTTGCCCCTCGGCCTCTTCAACACCTCGCCATCTCCACCTCCGGCGAACTTGGCCGTCTTCAGGCCTCTCTTCCTTTGGAGTTCACGGTATTGGTCCTTGAACTTAGGGCAATTGTTGATCATAGTCCAACAATATGTAAGAGTCAACGGCTTGTCATTGTGTCGGGCCTTGAATGCCTCCAAATATTGAAATGCCTACACCATATGATCAACAACAAGTGAACATGCAAACATGTACAATGCCGAAGTCTCATGGCGGTAGCAAGGAAAGGGCAAAGAAGGAGAGCATACCATGTCCCCAACGCCGGTACCACTCACGGACCGTGCTTGAACGCTCTCAAATGCCGCTTGATACTTGTTGCACTCTTGTTGGATGAACAATCATCTTTTTTGAATCGAGCCGACGCCACGATTGCTTTCAAATTGGTAGGGCTCAAACAACTTCCTTTCATGGAATGTTTTGTGGACTCTCGTCCAAAACAATACCCTTTTGTTGTGCGCCGGTCCTTGGATCTTGGCTAATCTCCATCCAAGCTTGGCAAATCAACTTGTCCTCATCTTGTGTGTATGAACCCGTGCGAATGCTCTTCCTCTTCTTTTGTGCTTCCGCTCTTTGTGTCAGCTCGTCGATGAACAATGGCTCGCCACTAATGTCAACGTCATTGCTTTCTTCTTCTTCACCATCACCTTCGACATAGATGTCATCGTCTTCATGCCACGAGTCACCATGGTCGTAGTCAGCACGGTCGTCGGCCTCTTCATCGGCAGTGAACTGGCTGCGGCCATACTGACTTTGGGTCTCCTCGGGGTCGTAGACAGGGACGTGACCACCCTCGTAGATCACTTCCTCCATGAACTGGTCGTAGTAGGGTCGTCGACCGGTGCTGTTGGTGTTGGCATTCCGTCGAACAAGACGCGGGGGGACGGCATGGTGCCGGTAAACGGCGATCGTGCTTGCTTTCTTTGCATCTCGACGGACGGCCGACCGCCGCTGCTGGACCCAGGGGTGACGTTGAGGTCGATGACGGCCGAGGGGCGTGGTGTGGACGGCGCGATCACGCTCACGTCCGGCGACCCACCGAAACGGGTCTGGCCGTCGTGCCTTGGCGGAGGAAAGTCGGGCGACAAGGGCGTGGTCCGCGACTGGCAGTGCGGAGGCCGGGTGACCGACGACCCTGTGCTCGCCGGACCGACGACCCCTCCAGAGAAACTGGGCGGACGACAAATGCCAGCCATGAGAAGGGCGTGCGCTTTGCTGACGATGGCCTCCTTCTCCTCGACCTCGGCCATGTGCCGCGCGGCCTCAATCGCAGCACGCTCGGCAGCTCTCTTGGCCGTGGCGACGTTGGTCTTGGCGACCACCCTCCGACTCCTCCTCTTCGCCAATTCCGCGTCCAACTTGGCGATCTCCTCCGGCGTGCACTCCGACCGTGGCTTCCTTGGCGCCTTGCCCTTCTTCTTCTTGGCCATTCCGGGCGGATCGACGGCCAGCCTGCCGGAGTTCGGCTTGGCGTCGGCCATGGACGGGGGAGGGAGTGGGATGGGCGGCACGTGGGAGGGTTTGAGGGGGAATGGCGCCAAAGGGGCCGCAGGTTTTTTTTTGCTTTGTTCGCCGACATGCGGGCCAGGGGCGGACAAGCGCGCGTCCGGCCCGTCCGCGGGCTGTCCGTTTCGCCCCAAAAGCGGCGCAAACTTGGGCCGCGGATGGGTCGAAAGCGGACACAGAACGGACAAAAGTCTGTTTGCTCCCGCGCGCTGGGCCGCCCGGTTTGTACGTTTTACCCCAAACGGACGGGGCCGGACAGGATAGGGTCGCGCGGTGGAGTTGGCCTTGCTACCTCTATAGTGCATAGTATCATAGATTAGTATCATAAGTGGTCTCATTTATTGCCATGCAAGACACATAGTAGCATCACATTTATTATGTTATGATATCTACCTATGTTACTATAACCATCTCTCTCTTCTTTAATTGTCTGCCACATAAGCATGTTTGCGAGTCCCAAGTGCATGATACTAGTTATGTTACCCCCACTATGGCCAGCCTTAGCTTATGATTTAGTGACAGTTCAGACGACCTGCAGTTCATTTATTAGAATATATATAGCCAGGAGCACCACCCATAATTATGTGAAGACCAGGATCACTCTGGAAAAGGAGTTCATCTTCAGTCATTTTTTATCAAGCAGCATATTATTCGTCAGTAACCTGCCCATGAAAAGAGGTGATGCAGGAGTGCCTCTTCACAACTTTCTTGGCCTAGCATAGGTAATGCATTCCACACAGAAATTTCCTCCTTATTATATGATTTCTGGTGTTCAATTTATCCTGGAGCAGTATCCAAGAGAAACAAAAACAAAAACAAAAATGTTTGGATCAACAATTGTACAAGCCTTGGTTGTGGATAAATATGTCTGTTTTTGACTCCTGTTGCTTTGCTGCTGTTGTGGAGTGGCTGCTATAATTCCTGATGAAGCTCATTAAACTGTTGCGAAATTGAAATTATTGCGGACAATCGGTGGTACATGTGGATATTCTCAAACAATAAATAGTTGCTCTCCCACGTTGGTGTTGCCTCACATTTCTTCAGTTTCAGTTTCGTCAGTTAACTTCCTCAGCCTGCTCTCTTCTTGTTTTGTTGCTGCTCGTTTCAGCGTGGTCTCGGCGCTTCTCCCAGGGTCGCTGCGTCCGGGGCGTAACACACCGCACATACAGGTGGCCCTCCATCTACACCTTGACCCCATCGTCACTGGAATACTTGGAGTACTTTGGCTGACCTGCGGGCCCCAACTCCCATATCTTTCTCTTCTGATGACTGCCTTCTCTGAAGCTTTGCACTGCGCTGGTTGACGAATCTTCAGTTTCTTCAGTTCCAACCTGCCCCTGTTGCCCTTCAGCTTCGGCATGATTGGCCAGGGCATGTAGTTTCATATACCCAGTTCAGATTGTGCATGATACATTAGACGAGCCAGTACTGCATCGCATCAGTGGTACCAGATTAATGAGCCTTGCACTGCAGCACCCCATATAAATAAAGTAATAAACCTCTAATTACATGCGTGCTTTGGCTACATGATTCTGTTGTGTGTCGAGTATTGATCTGCACCTCGGCGAAAACAATAGATGGTGTTGTGATTGTGTGCCTTTTGTTGGTTCAGAAAACTTTTTTCCCCAAAACAGTTTTCAAACTATTGCTTCACTAAAAAAATGATGTGCATGTTTCCTCACTAAGGTATCATGTTCAGTCGCTTCTCAATTGTTTATTATTCAACTATCATAAAAGCAGAAATTAATATTGTCAGTATGAACAAAGCTGGTGCAAAAATCCTTTCTATGCATCATGTATAATATAACTTTTCTCAAATTCAAAAATCTGCTTATCTCATAACTCTGGGTTCACTGAAATAATTCACCACGATATGAATTTCTGTTGTATATTCTACAATTGTACTGATGTATAGCAACAAAAGAAGGAGAAAAAGGATAACCAGGTCCGGGTGCCGCGCCTCCTGTCTACTTCATCATAGAGCAAGTGACAGGTCGAAAACAATTTCTTGCATATTCCTGATGAACCGTTAGTGACACAAGTGAGAAAAGTCTTCATTCTTCACAGCAGATGCCGCTTATTGTCCTATCTACGAGTTGGAAAATGATGCATGGTACAGACAACTGTTTGTATGTGCAAGTTGCAGGCAAGACATAGAGCATAGCTTGAATATCGATATCTAAATATTTATTAAGTGAAAAGGAAGTGTTGTCGGCCTATACAATATTTCCACACGAATGTACCAAACCTCACGCGCTTTCCATCTTTTTCCTTCCACTGCCCTTTTCTATACATCTGTTGGATTCCTTGATCTTATCTCCATTTCCTTCCATCCCTTCTCCAGCAACCACGCAATCTCATAGCACACAACAGACCAACACAGAGGCGGCGACAGAGTGAGCAGCAGTATTGTTGCTCTTCACCTATTTGGACAAGAAAAAAATTGGGCGTTGTTGAGGTGAATCCTCTGCTCAATCCTTATTATGTTCCGCTCTTCTCCGGTTGTTCTGTTTTTTTGTTTTTTTAGACACGTTCTGCTTTTTTAGTTGTCCAGTAGGGCAAAGGCCCACTGGGATTTTTTTATATGAATCAAAAAGTATGTACAAAAGGGATGAACAAGAGCTATACAGGCTAAGCTAGTGTGGAACTTATAAATAAAGTAAAATAAAAGGAGGAATTTAAGGTTGTTCGCGTTCTGTTGGTACTTAACCTCTCCTTTTCTCTTTCATATATGCAACAGTTCTTGTTCCTCTAGCCTGCAAGAACATGGCAGAATCGCCGCTTCTCCCTTTAGTGCGTGACGTGGCCAGCAAGGCTGCAGACGCAGTCGTCGGGATGGTGACCCACGTGTGTGGCCTCGATGATGATCGCGGAACGTTGGAGCGCCAGCTGCTAGCCGTCGAGTGCAAGCTGGCCAACGCCAAGGAGAGGAGCATGACAAATGGCTATGTCAAGAGCTGGATGAAGGAGCTCAAATCTGTCGCCTACAAGGCCGACGACGTGCTTGACGACTTCCAGTACGAGGCACTACGCCGCCAGTCTAAAATCGGCAGGTCCACTTCCCACAAGGTACTTGGCTACATCACGCGCCGCAACCCGTTGCTCTTCCGTTTTGAAATGAGCAGGAAACTGAAGAACGTCCTTGAGAAGGTCAATAAGTTAGTTGAGGAGATGAACAAGTTTGGCCTGGAGAAATCTGTCCATAAGGAGGAGCGGCAACATCCTTGGCGGCAGACACACTCAAAACTGGACGACTCTACCATAATCTTTGGAAGAGATGATGATAAGAAGGTGGTGGTGAAGTTGTTGTTGAACCAGCAAGATCAGCGGAAGGTGCAGGTCCTGCCCATCTTTGGGATGGGAGGTCTTGGCAAGACGACTCTTGCTAAGATGGTGTACAATAGCCAGGAGGTCAAGCAACACTTTCAATTGAAGATGTGGCACTGCGTGTCAGACAACTTTGATGCAATTGCTCTTTTGAAATCCATCATTGAGTTGGCTACAAATGGAAGTTGTGACCTGCATGGCAGCATTGAACTATTGCAAAAGCGACTTGAGCAAGTCATTGGCCAAAAAAGGTTTATTCTTGTTCTTGATGATGTATGGAATGAAGATAAGATAATGTGGGAGGATGTATTGAAGCCACTATTGTGTTCTGTTGGTGGCTCACGAAGTGTTATAGTGGTCACATGTCGAAGCAAGCAAGTGGCCTCTATAATGTGCACCATTAAGCCCCATAAACTAGTATTTCTGAGCGCAAATGATTCATGGGAATTGTTTTCAAACAAAACATTTAGCAATGGTGTGAAGGAGCCAGCAGAATTAGTCAGCATTGGAAGGCGTATTGTCAACAAATGTGGAGGGTTGCCTCTTGCTCTCAAGACAATGGGTGGCTTGTTGAGTTCAAAGAAACATGTACATGAATGGAAGGGCATTGAAGCAAGTAGCATAAGGGATAATGATGGAGGAAAATATGAGGTCATGCCCATATTAAAGTTAAGCTACAAACACCTGTCATCTGAAATGAAGCAATGTTTTGCATTATGTGCAATTTTCCCCAAGGATTATGAGTTGTAGAAGGTCTGATCGAACTATGGATGGCAAATGGTTTTATACAAGAAGAGGAAACAATGGATTTAATACAGAAAGGAGAATTCATTTTTGATGAGTTGGTTTGGAGATCCTTCCTTAAAGATAAGAAAGTGCTAGAATATTCGACAATGGTAGTATGTAAAATGCATGACTTAATGCATGATCTAGCAAAATAAGTCAGCAATGAATGTGCAAGTATAGAAGAACTGATTCAGCAGAAAGCATTGTTAAAAGATGTTTGTCACATGCAAATTTCAAAGGCTGATGAATTGGAACAAATCAAGGGGTTATGCAAAGGAAGAACATGCATCCGCACTTTGTTAGGTCCTTCAGGATTGTCACACAAGGATTTTAAAGAGTTGCTACAAATATCATCATCACTAAGAGCATTGCGTTGTCCCCCTTATTCAATTGCCATTTGCAAGGCCATAAATGCAAAACATTTACGGTATCTTGACCTCTCCGTGTCTGACATCGTTACATTGCCAAATTCAATATATTTGTTGTATAACTTGCAAACGTTGAGGCTCGTAGCTTGCAAGGAGCTGCAGAAGTTACCAGAAGACATGATAGGATTGAGAAAGCTCATCAATCTTTATCTCTTTGGTTTTGATAGTCTCAGAAGTATGTCTCCAAACTTTGGTGTAATGAACAACCTTCACATATTGACAACATTTGTTGTGGATACTGGATATGGCCTTGGAATAGAGCAGCTCAAAGACTTGCAACACCTTAGCAATAGGCTGGAGCTATTGAATTTGAGCAAGATAAAGAGTGCGGAGAATGCAAAAGAAGCCAACCTTAGTCAGAAGCAAAATTTAACTGTCTTGGGACCAAAAATTTCATGATGAGCCTAAAGATGTCGAAGAAGTGCTCCAATGTTTAGAACCTCATTGTAATATCCAAAATTTGGAGATACGCGGATATGGTGGTCTACAAATATCACAATGGATGAGAAAGCCTGAGATGTTTAACTGTTTGAAAGAACTCAAAATGTCAAACTGCCCATGATGCAAGAGTATACCAGTAGTATGGCTCTCGGTCTCTCTAGAGATTTTGTCCACAGAAAAGATGGATAACTTGACCACATTATGTGATAGCCTTGATGTGGAAGGTGGAGGACACGTTACTCCTTTCCAAATTTTCCAAAGGTTGAAGAGGATGAGGTTGTTTGAGTTACCAAGCCTCGAGATATGGGCAGAAAATAGTGTGGGATAGCCTTCTGATATCTTGCTAAAGTTCCCGATGCTTGAAGTGCTAAGGATAGAAAATTGCCCCAAGCTTGCAAGTATTCTAGTGATCCCCGTTGTCAGGGATATGAGTATAGTTGGAGTTCACGGTACAACAGTCAATTTCATGTTTATGTGCATCCGTTTGGGCTCTTGGCCATTTCTCGTGGCTTTAACTATGGAGTCTAAGGAAGACACGGCCATGTTGCTTCTAGACGCCCAGCAAATCCAAAGTGAAAGACCTCTTGAAAAACTAGAGTATTTGGCTCTGCGAGGTCCTAGCAGCTTGGACACAAGGTCTGGATTGTCTAGATCACGCCTTATGCCTTGGAAATGCTTTCGGTTTGTGGAAACGTTGATGATTCGCGGGTGCAACAATCTTGTTCGTTGGCCATCAGACGAGCTCGGGTGCTTTGATCGCCTCTGCGTTTTGCGTATTGAAGATTGTGACATCCAGGAGGGGGACATTTCATCGTCTGAGGGGACACTTCCGCTGTCCCTGGAGGAATTGGATATTTCGTTCTGCAAACATCTGGTCAAGTTGCCTTGGAACCTTGGAAATCTGGCCAACCGGATAAGTCTCTATGTGGGTTCGTGTAGTGCCCTGAAAGCGCTGCCTGATGGGATGTGTGGCCTCACTTCTCTTAGGGAATTGATGATATGATTTGCGATTGTCCAGCTCTGGATGAATTCCCGCATGGGCTCGTGGAGCGGTTGCCAGCCATCGAATTCTTAAGGCCTTGTACAATGGGAGTTGCTTAGGGGAGGTGCTTAGAGAAATAAACCAAGCTTTTCTTAAGCATCGGTACTTATTTGTACAGGGTAGACGCTTAACTAAGCGTCTCTACTGTAGAAATAGGCACCGGTACTTCAGAAAAAATCGGTTTCTTTTTCTAAGCACCTCCCATGGTACAGGGCCTAAAGATACATGGCTGCCCGGAGTTGGTAAGACGATGCAGAGAAGGAGGGGAGTATTTCCCCTTGATCTCGTCGTCTATCCCACGTAAGATAATTTTTTATTAGGCATCATGAAAATCCAAGCTGCAAAGTATAAATCAGTATACCCATAACACGAGTGCCCTGGTAAAAAATCAATCTTCCTTCTGTCTAAATAAATTATCTCATATTAAATTCTATGATAACATGGGATGAATCATGTACGTGCAGGTGGGAATCTCTGAAAGCATCCACGTCATGAAGGTCTCACGGGCGGAGCTAGGGGGGACGAGCGGGGGCCACGCCCCCCCTAACCTCTGCGTCGAACGTGGTATCGTGGGACTAATTAGCGCAAGTTACGTACGATTATGAATAATCAGCCCCCCTCAACGATGGATGACTAGAAGCCTTGAAGCCCACGAACGTTGCAGGTTGCAGCCCACCACGAAACACAAAGAGTCAAGTTGTTTTGGAAGCTGACGCAAATGAACATAATTCACCGTAAATGATGTTCATTTACTCCCTCCTTTTCATTATTGGATCCCATCGTTTCGACGCCGACGCAGGCAGGCTGGCTGCGACTACCGCCTAGGGCAGTTCGGCAAAGGGCTGGGCAGGGTCCAGATAGCAGTAGCACAATCGATCAGCGCAGGTGCGGACAGTCGACGAGCGATCGTGCACTGGCTATACTAGTCGATTCCCAAGTGACGAACTAGCCAAGGTTAGCACTGCCTATTACTTTCTAGTTTACAACTTCTACTAATCTCTTTGAACTCTTATCTTGTATATATCAAAATTATACATTAAAATATTAATTCTTTTGGTTGTGACATGTGATGCTAATTCTAAGACTTGTAATTATGAAGAGAAAAATGTGTCAAATACCATAAAGATTAATTCAAATGTAATCTTGTTTTTGTAGTGCAAGAGTGAAACGTTATGATACGATTAAGCTAAGTTGTTTCTTGATCTTGTTGAAATTTTTAGAAACCAACTTTAACCATTGCAAACATAATGATGTTTGTATAGTGTCCAAGCGGTTGGACACTATACAATGTTATCATACTTATTCTTCCGCACCGGATTTTTTATCAATGCCTAAATCCTGTCTCCGCCTCTGAATTGAAGGAGGCAATCGTCGATCCGCCCCCATCTTGCCTTTGTGCGCGGCCGCGACCCAGCCAACCGCCGTACTCCTCGACCGGGCGTAGAGGGGGAAGAGGAAGGTTGGCGCTGCGCGTGCCGTGGCCTTAGGCAATCACCGTCCTCGACCCCAGGGCGCACTCCGGGGCGGTGCTTCGACGGCGTGGGCGGGCATGCAGGAGAGGGAGCGAGATTTACTTGCATTGATGGAGTCGAGAGGAAGGAGCAGAGAATGCGCGCCATGGGACAGCGGAGGCCCGATGGAGCAGCCAGCAGCAGGGACGGTGGGTTCGAAGCACGATGGAATTAGCACCACATGTAAGTTTGGAGTAGTTATTATACACGGCTTAGCTTAATGGATATTCCTGGAAAGTACTCCCGCCGTTCCGATTTACTCATCGTGATTTTAGTTCAAATTTGAACTAAAACCACGACGAGTAAATTGGAACGCCGTGAGTAGTAGCTCCTGCCGTTTTCTACCACGTACCCAACTTCCCTGCGAATATCAATGTATTTGCATGTTATAACCTCATATAGTCACAAGCATCTTGCAAACATTTTGTAACTTTCAGTTCTTTGTTTCCCTTTTTTTTGCCACAGCGGGCTTGGTTGAGCCTTCCCCTTTTTTTTGGCCACAGCATTGCAAATAATATATGTTTACCTTTGTCAACAGAGTTTCTTATGGTCTGCTTCTTCTGATTCCAATCTATGCGTACAGTGGTTGTATTTTTTCTGTGTAGATAGTCAGAGTTATACTGTAACAACAAGCCTTCTTTTCAGGTACATAGACTTGCCAGAGCGAACAATTTTACTTCCGCACAACAGTAATATCGTAATGCGGATGAGATTGTTCCAGTTCCTACAAAGTGCATAAGAATGGGAGCAATATTCTGAGTTTGTGTCTTTTCCTTCATTTGGTTGCAACCTTTGGGAGCCTGACATGAATTATCCTGATACTAATACTACTACAGAGTACAGACCAAAGCAGATTTATTCAGCTCTTGCCCATAACTAATCATCACCAAATTAACTCTTCCGTGAAATCAATGGTAGTAGAATTCCAGTGTACACTACTAATGAGGCCGGCACACTAACTGATTATCATCAGAGCGTGGATATGTATGCGTCGGCGAGCATCTTGCCGAGCCGGACCTGGGCCTGCGTGGTGAGGTGCGTGATGTCGTCGGCAGTGGGGAGCCCCATGGCGTCCACGTACTTGAGCTTCGGCAGTCACTTCCCTGTCAGGTGCTACTCAGAGGAGGACTTGCCGTGTCATGTCAGGTAGTACTTGTCAGAGGAGGACTTGCCGTGTCATGGCAGATTGAATGGCCAGGATAAAAAGGAAACCCAATGGCAGAAGATCTACGGCTGTCAACGTTTATTCATTTCCGTCCTTGTTATTATTTCTATATTGAGTTACTCTCTATAACCTAAGGCTATATATAAGGTATGGTAACTAGAGGAGATGTATCGATCAACTATTCAGCCGAATACTATTGGTTATTATCAATACAACAATACCTTTACATACATACACTATATACACAAGTTCCTCACTGTTCTTTCTTGGTGATTTCATACCTTTCCCCAATTTCTTGTTCTTGATCCACTTCAAATCCATGGCTGATCCATCCGGGATCTGACAAATGGTATTCAGAGCCATCTCCTTCCTCGGCATCGACTTGATTTGGATGAATTTTGTCTAGGGTTTGTGCTTTGCCACTCTAAAATTCCCAGCCCAAATCCCATCCCTATGGCTTACGCAGATCGACAGCGAAGGGAGAAGGTTCCGTTGTGGCTCGAGTCCTTGCCATGTCCGCGGCTCCGCCACCGCTGAAGCTGTGCCACACCGCTCGTCCACAACCTCTCCCTCTCCAATCCGTGCTTTGGCAGGGGATCCTGCTGCATGGACCGCCTTGGTTGCCGCCCATGCTGCCGCCATGGCCGCCGTCAGTGCCGCCGCCCGTTCTATTGCCGTCTGCAACGCTCCTCGGAGCGTTACCCCTGGTGTGGTCACCACCACTACCACCGCTCCGATTTGCGTTCCTGCGGTCACCACCACGTGTACTGCAGCCCTCACCACCTCCGTTCCCACCCCCACAGCGGCAAGTGTCATCGGCGCGCCCCTGCGCAGCCTTCGTCTAGCCAGGGCAGTGGCTCCTTCATATGCGCAAGCCTTGACACAGCTGCCCACCAACTGTTCAACTGAGTGTCCAAGCCATACCGTGATTCAGATCGAACCTCCACAGGTCATATCCACCGCTCCACCATGGCAGCAATGACGCCTACCCACTGTTCGACTGAATTCCGAAGCAGCGCTACACATCCCGATACAAGCAAAGTCAGCAACTAAAATCATGGAGTCGTCACTGCCAACAACTTTGGTCATGCCTGTCACCTCTGCGCACTTGGATGCCCATGAATCCATCTGCATTCCCAGGTCAGCGGCGCTCAACACCATCGTTGTTAGCCCAGAACTACTCGCTAGCACTCGAGTACACTGATAGACGACCGGCGGATGAGCACACACACGTACTACTCACACACTCACTAGTGTATCTCACACACACACACACGTAGTAGCAGTAGTAGTAATGCACAACACTTGAGGCTTGGAGCACACACGATGGTACTAGGAGGAAATGCCTTGTATTGAATCTGAATGGCCTTGAGTTACAACCGGGGGGACTCATGTCCTTTTATAGGTGATTCAACCGACTATGGCAGCTGAGATATTTCTACTGCTGCCCACCTCATCACATACGTGTACCAGCCTAGACACTAGGTACAGCTCAACATTAGCTACCTTAGCTACTAAGCTACGCCTCCTCTATTGCTCAGGAAATTACTACTGCCGTTGCATGCAAGCTGTGACCGCTCATGCTGCTGCTGCCGCCGCTGTAGCCATGCATGCATAGCCATGAATGCATCGGAGACAAGGTTTGACCCAACAATCGTCACTGTCGTCCCAATACAGTCCATGGTGACAAGTGCCATCGTTGAAGAATGCATCGACAAGGACAGTCCGGAGAGGAACATGTCTTTTGTGGCGCCACTATCACGATTTTCTATCAGCCCTGTGTCAGGTGCTTGACGTCGGTTTCCTTCCTGTAGAGATACGACCACCATGGCCACCACCTCTGGTTTGCAGCAGCACAATGATCACTCAAATGGATTGGTGTAGCAAAGAGAAGGGGATACCACAGCCGGATGTTTCACCAACGCCTTCGGCTGTCGGTTGTTTTGTTTGTACCCACGGGTCAACACCTGCACAAGATCTGTGAGCAGCCATTTGAGAGCTAGCTATCTAGTTCAGAAGATATTCAATGCAAATCTTATATTGCCATGGAACCCTGGCATACAATCCGTAAGAGCAGTTACATACGACAAGGGATCGCCATCGTCCAACTTGCCATGCGCGAGCATGTCCTTGTATACCACTACTGCAGGTCCGAGCGCTCCCAGGCGTTAGTTGACTTCCTGCAACGGAAAGCGGTAACTTTCACTAGCGTCGACACCAGGAACGACAAGACCATGCTTGCCCGTGCATGGATCAAAATTCCAGACGAGTACCACGTCGACATTCAGAGGCTATTCTGCATCAAGGGTGGTGGAGAAAGGGACTCCATGGGTGACCTTGCAGCGGCCCTCATCGACCCCACATACAAGAACATGAAGAAATCATTCCCAAAGGAGAAGCACCAGTTCTGGGAGTGGAAGCCACATTCCCCGATACACCTTGAGTACGCGGCAAAGGACGGGTATGTTAGCTACGAGTTGTACCGTAGAATCCTAATCATCAAGAATGTGCTACGTCACCTCCACCAACAACCAGTGAAAGAAAGACTCCGCCCACGTAAGAACAAAGACGAGGGATCTTCCAGTGGTTGGAAGCGCTGGAAGGGAAACAATGGTTGGTAAATTGCGAGAAAATGGATGTCTACATTAAACTAGTAGGATCGTGCCGTGATTGATTGATCTGCCATGATCGAGGGATCGGGTGCGTGGCACAACTATTATGATAATTTAGGTTGAATGAACCCATATTGTAAATCTGTTTGTTGTTGCTCAAAGATGTTGTCTGTATTGTATTACTATTTTACGTTTCAACTTTGAACACAGTGATGTGCGTGTCTAAATGCAATTAGTAAGTTATGTCCCAGTATTGAGCAAGCATATATTGTATCCATGACCATAGAACGAGAGATATGCCGCACAATATTGTATTATAATTTTCATACTCAACCTTTACAAGATGCATCGTGCATTTACAAGAATATGTGATGGTATTGTTGTAAACTTTCAGTAGAATGCTTATTCAACATTGGCATGAACAATTCATAAATATTGCAGAAGAACATTCGGTACACAGATGCAAGGGACAAGAACTTTGTTACTTTGACCACATTGAAAAAAAATTAAAATCACACAACACAACCATTTCACATCAAACACCGCTCCGTCCATTCACAACATCCTTGCTATTGCACACAGGTTACTCTCAGTACACCAGTTCTTCACAATGCCACAAAACTACACTACCGTGTGCAACTGACCTATGTACAACCGTGGCTCTCTAAATGTCAACTCAACCCATGCCTCTGGTGCCACGCACCCGTGACCCTAGAGACTTCACACCTGTGCATCCACAACCGTGCCTCTGTAACCAAATATTCGGACCGATGCCTCTGATGCCATACATCCGTGCCTCTAGACACTTGACAGCAGCAAGAGGGTTCAAAACCATGCATCCACACAACTGTGCTTGTACTGACTGCACTTCGGTGCCTCCGAAGTAACTCTAGGATCACGACGTGCCTCACATGAAACCCACAGTAACTTTACGTGCTCCGCGCGCGTGATCACCCGTGCAACTTTGGTGCTGCACATGCGCTCGTCTCAGTATACTCGTGCCTCTGCACAACCGTGTCTGTACTGACTTCATTTCCGTCACTAGTAGAAAAACACCTAATAGTCCCGATTCGTAGGGGCCTTTAGTCCCGGTTCATGAACCGGGACTAATGGGTCGTTACTTATACCTCCACCCATTAGTCCCGGTTCAAACATGAACCGGGACCAATGTGCCTCCACGTGGCCCTGTGCGCCGAGCCCAGTCAGGGGGCCTTTGGTCCCGGTTGGTGGCTCCAACCGGGACCAAAAGTCAATTTTTTTTACAAAAGTGGCTGCTTTAGGGGTTTTGGGGATTATTTTTAGGTTGTTATTAACTAGCTAATAGAGAGAAGTGTCCTCTCTTATATCTTCGTCCTTGGTTTATCAACGCTGCTGCTATGTTCATTGCACTCGCAGATATAACATGCTCATGCATGCTCGCATCATACATCATCATATATAATAACAAGTCCTACTAATCATGCATCATCATACAACTTCTACTCGTTATTAATAATAAGTCATACGATCATCATCCTCATAGTCATCGAACCCAACCCTACATAATTGTTCTTAGCACATGATCATCAGTATCTCAGGTAGGACCTAAACACCCTTAAGGTAAAATAGCATAAAACAATATAGACCCTGACTCTCCATTATGAAGAATGGCGATCATCCTGTCTCCAATTCTTGCCCTTCGCTGCTTATTGCTTCCAAGAAGCTCCTTACGACTGTCCATACATTTTTTCCATTCTTTGATTGTTATGTCTCCACTTCTTTTAGAAACCCGGTATGGACAGTTGAGATTCGTAGGACGACCTGGTTGTATGTTCAAAACATGAAGGCTACCATGTGTATACATCAGATGAGGCACACAATCATTCGGGATTATCTGTTGAAAAACATAGTAATAACTTCGTAGTTAGCAATGATGTACTAGTTCTAGAAGTGTGCAAAAAGATGCACGGATGTTGTAATAGTAAAAAATAATCTTACCAGGGTATCTCCATGGTAGTTACCGTAGTTCAACACGGTCACTAGTGGCACGTATTGACCATAATGTTGAGGAGTTTGATTGTAGATATTGTAATTCTCAAGATCAGTACAAAATCCGACCACATGATTTTTCTCCTGATAAGTTAATTCGGAGCCTTCGGTGTAGTAGGTTCTGTCTACCATCTTCCGCACATTCTTTGAAGAATGAAAATAAGTTGTCAATGGAGATAAGTTGTCAACTATTTTGAAATAAACAATATAAATTACTTAATAACTATGTTAAGCTCACATGGGGGGAGAATTGGAGGTGTCTCCACAAGGACCCAAATCGAAGGTCTCTCTTGCTCGATTGTAAGATCACCAAGATCCATGGTGACAAGCATACCCTCATCAAGACCATACATCTTGCAAAGTGCTTCAGAATTTTTGCAACCAAAATGGGTTACACTCTGAGCATTGTACAGGTTTACTTGAAAATCCACACCATGATGGGTACTTAGGATAATTTTTTTGGTTTCGAAACTTTCATGGTCTTCAAAACCCATCCTCTCCAAGACATAGCGTCTTGCAAAACATGGGATAAGCTAGTCGAATTGGAAAAGATGAAAAATATTGTCATGATTAAAATAGTTGAAGTCATGATTAATTACGAAAAAAACTATTGTCATCGGTTGCGTACCGTATGAACATCGAAGGTCTCCTCGAGCTTAATGCTGAAGCGACGATCTTCGTCCAGCTCAATGAACCTATCGCAGATACCTCGGTCGTCGTGGCACCAGTCGCACTCCCCCGGGCGGTTTTCGTCGTCCGATGAGTACGACATTTCCGGCCTATGTTCATAATTCAAATATTAAAGTAGATCATTATTATTAATCACGGGTTGACTATCGGTGATGTACGTAGCTCCTCCTTTCATTCCCGAGTACATTATTACACGAAATTGTCTAGCACACGGGAATGAAGGAGAACTTATCCAATATGAGCATTCAATAAGCAAAACCAAATCATAAACTAAGCAAAACCAAATCATAAAATAAAGTAGTATTCAAATTAGCATGCATTCAATAATTATAAGCAAAAGTACATCATCTCTTGGTCTCCGTACATCGTTGAATATTATCACTAATATAGCATCACTAATACAACTAGAACTGTAGCGCCCCACGGGTATCGATGCGGGCGGTGGACACCCGAAGATAAGGAACCATCACAGGATCATAGCTCCAGTGAGATCCCTGAAGAACCTGCCAGGTATTGTCGAACCTGCCCTCCAATGCAACCATGTAGCGACGGACGTGCTCGTCCTCCTCGCTGACACGCTGACGTACCACCTCCGCGGTGTCCGGAAGCCTCGGCACTGTCACTGGCCCACGCGACCGCCACCAAACAAGGATCGGGTCAACAACGGGCTGCCTCCTCACCAACCTACGTCCCCCGGAAGGTAGCACCTCTCAATACCAGTCCGGCGGAACCCAGTCCCGAACATGGCCCTCATCAAGCAAGCCTCCACCGCCGAGTCGACGACGACGAGGATGCGGGATAGGCATCGCCGACGTCGATGCGGGAACTATTTCTATATATAGTTAAATAAAGTAGTTTTATTAATTAAATCATCTAGCTAGTTCAACTACTAAACACTTACTATAAATAAATAAAGTAGTACTTACTAAAAACAAACTACTTCTATATATAGTAAAATAAAGTAGTTTATTAAATCAACTAGCTAGTTCAACTATATATGAAGCACTTACTATAAATAAAATAAAGAAGTACTTACTAAAAATAAACTAGTATTTTTCTAACTAATTATATTAAACACTTTCTCTTCTTATTTTTTTCCTTTTTCTAAATACTATGAACAAAAAAATCATTAAAATTCTATAAACAAAATTACAACAGAAAAAAATCATAAAGATTCTATGAAAACAAAAAAATCTATGAACTACACATCTAAATTACTACACATCCA
>NC_041386.1:736832985-736834022 GCF_002162155.2 Triticum dicoccoides | reverse complement strand
GTCGGGGCGGCAGGGGACGGCGTCGGGGCAGGGCGGCGACGGCGTCGGGGCGGGGCGGCGACGGCGTCGGGGCGGGGCGGCGACAACGAGGTGGCGGCAGGGGACGGCGTCGGGAGAGATCGAAGTCGGGGCGGGGCGGCAGTGCTACTTATATAGCAAAGGCTTTGGTCCTGGTTCGTACGGCAAACCGGTACCAATGCCTGCCTTTTGTCCCGGTTTGAGCCACCAACCGGGACCAGTGGCCTCTTTTCGGCAGCCCAAAGGGCGGGAAACGTGGACCTTTGGTCCCGGTTGGCGGCTCCAACCGGGACAAAAGGATGGCATTGGTACCGGTTGGTGGCACCAACCGGGACCAAAGAGGGGCATTGGTACCGGTTGGCGCCTCCAACCGGTACCAATGGACCCGTCTAATTTTTTATTCTGCAGCTGTTTTTTAGTTGATTCTTTTTGCAGCTATTTTTTAGTCCCACCTCGCCAAGCGAGAGGCACTCACAGCTGTTTATAAGCTCTGAGTGCATAGACGATGAAGAAGAGGCTCAATGCTCACCTGCACGTTGGTTAGCTTCAAGCCTTGAGGAATAGGATAGACTGCACAGAGCTATGTGCAGTGCAGTTGACACTATTCCGAAAGGCTTGAAGTAAATTAACGAGCATTGCGCCTCTTTTTTATTAGTTGTGATTAACTTAACTAAAAAATGAGCATAGATGCTTATTTTTGATGACTTATTTTTAATAGTTGTGATTAACTTAACTAAAAAATGAGCATAGATGCTTATTTGAAATGACTTATTTTTAATAGTTGTGATTAACTTTACTAAAAAAATGAGCATAGATGCTTATTTTTAATGACTTATTACAATTCAGAAATAAATAGAAGAAAAAATAGTTGTGACTAACTTAACTAAAAAATGAGCATAGATGCTTATTTTTAATGACTTATTACAACTCAGAAATAAAAATAAAAAAATAAATATAGCAGAAAAGAAAAAAAACTATATAAAAAACTACTCAGAAATAAATAGAAGCAAAAATAGTTC
>NC_041386.1:736823352-736832574 GCF_002162155.2 Triticum dicoccoides | reverse complement strand
GCTTATTTTTAATGACTTATTACAACTCAGAAATAAAAAGAAAAAAATAAATATAGCAGAAAAGAAAAAAAACTATATGAAAAACTACTCAGAAATAAATAGAAGAAAAAATAGTTGTGATTAACTTAACTAAAAATGAGCATAGATGCTTATTTTTAATGACTTATTACAACTCAAAAATAAAAAGAAAAAAATAAATATAGCAGAAAAGAAAAAAAACTATATAAAAAACTACTCAGAAATGAGCATAGATGCGCTTATAGAGAAAATTAGACCTAAATTCATAATAAATTTCTACTGACTTCAGAGAAATTCAATATGAATTTAGGTCAAATTTCCTGTATAAGGGCATCTATTTTCATTTTGAGAGCAGCTCAACAAGGCAGAGAGGGAGGGGCTTATAAACCGGTGTGAGCCCCCTTCGGTTGGCGAGGTGGGACTAAACTCTGGCCGCAACGAGGACCACCCCTTTAGTCCCGGTTCGTTCCACCAACCGGGACTAAAGGGCTGCTTTTGGTCCCGGTTCAAGCCACCAACCGGGACCAATGGTGGTGGGCTAGGAGCGAGGAGCATTGGTCCCGGTTCGTCCCACCAACCGGGACCAAAAGGTCCAGACGAACCGGGACCAATGGCTCACGTGGCCCGGCCGGCCCCCGGGGCTCACGAACCGGGTCCAATGCCCACATTGGTCCCGGTTCTGGGTTGAACCGGGACTAATGAGCTGGACCGGCCTGGACCATTGGCCCCTTTTCTACTAGTGCGTGCCTCCATTTGCTCAATCCACGTGCCTCACATGAAACCCACTGTAACTCTATGTGCTACACACACGTGCCTCTCGCATGAAACCCACAATATCTCTAGGTGTTCAGCACGCGTCATTGCCCATGTAACTTTGGTGCTGCACACACGTTCCTCTCAGTATAACTTTGGTGCTGAACACGCGTCATCGCCCGTGTTCTAAACAACCGTGCCTGTACTGACTGCAATTCCATGCCTCCATTTGCTCAATCCACGTGCCTCACATGAAACCCACAGTAACTCTACGTGCTCCGCACGCATGATCGCCTATCCAACTTTGGCATTGCACACACGCTCCTCTTAGTATACACGTGCCTCCACACAACCGTGCCTGTTCTGACTTCAATTCACATAAAAAAGATGCATAGCCATGCCCCAGAGTAAACAACACACGTGCCTCTACTGTGTTTATAACTATGACCACAATTAAATAACATCCGTTCAAAAAACATCTTTAAAAGAGATGCACAACCATGCCTCTTCTACAAACGAACAACAACAATGAACAGTTAGGTTCATGTCGTCTCATATATCTAAATAACATTAAACCGCAGCATAGATTTTTAAACAAAATACATTATGTTCAAAGGCTATAACTAACATCACTGCGGCAGAAGATTGAACATAACAACAAGCCTCCCAACACGCTCTTTCAAAGTTATCAGCACCAAGCTGTTTACTTGAATAGACGATGCCTGGAGAAAATCACCGAAACCTTCCTATTTGAACACCATTCTATTACCCAAACCAATAAAGTAGGAGCAAGGAGTGCTCACATATATATCATCATCACCAGATTCCAGAGTAACTTCAAGAGTTAAAACGTCAGTCCTAGGAAAAGTCACAAACTCCTTCAAACTCCTCACAACAATACCAGGAATAACCTCACAAAAAACATCAAGCTAGCAGAATTAGAATAAAAATTCAAAACTATAAATATAAGAGGTAATAAAAATAAATAAATAAACAAAAACAAAGAAAAAACAATGAAAAAAATCTGACCATATGATGACGATTAACATTCATGGATTCAATCCTGTGAACAAAAGGACAACAGGGTATGTACTCACCATCAAATAGTTGACACCTCATGAAATACATCTGCTAATAATTAAGAAAAACACCACGGGTGTAATAACAACTCCCAACAAGTTCCTTCTCAAAGTCTCTCAAACCATGTAGAGCTACAAAATATAATTACACAGGCTCAAGGAAACAGAAAAATCAAAATGTACAATAAAACAAGATAAAAACTTCCTTAAAAATAAACCTTACCAACAGACGGTAAAGGAGACAACGCATCTCCATGACCAACATGATAAAAATCAATATTAATCCAAGTTCCATAATGTTCAAGCCTAATGGTCATTATATCACGAGGACGGACACCATAATCACTGACCAACCGTTCCCAGGAAGGACCATTGAATTTGCTCCTCACCCGACCATGACTAAACAGAACACCATACAAATAACCCTGATTGCACTGAAGAGAAAGATCAGTATCTTCGTCACCCCTCCTTATGGCTAAAGCCCTACACTCCTCGATGTAACGAGCAAGATGAGCTCTAACACTACACGGAACATACTGCACAACAAATCAAAACAAAGGAGCATAATCAAAATCTAAACAACATGGGCAGCACCAAAAGAAATAAGCGTGTGTGCCAAAAATTGAACAATTATAAAATGACATTCTTACAACACGCCTCCAACAACACTGATCCAGGACCACAGTGAACCCATCTACAGAAGAATCAACAGAAGAACACGGGCCACCAGGCATACGGCAAAAAGGACAAGCCATAACTGCAAGGAACACCATGGTTATCAAGAACTAATCCCACAAAACGCAGTTGAAACTTGACATCTGATAGTGTTGGTAGTCCACTACTAGGAAAAGGGCTATAGATGAGATGGACACTAATGGAGCACTAGGGAAGTAGTGCGCCACTACTATATACTAATGGTCCACCACTTGGTGATGCGCCATTAGTGTGCAAGACAGTAATGGCGCACCAGACAAAAGGTGTGCCACTAGTGATAATTTTTTTTCATTTTTCTATACATACTAATGGCGCATCCGACCGAAGTGCGCCATTACTAGTTCTAACTAGTAATGGCGCACCAGCCACAGAGTGCGCCAGTACTGTATTCTTTTTTTTCTTATTTTTTTTGCAAAACTACTAATGGCGCACCGTGTCACAGTGCGCCATTACTAGTTTAAACTAGTAATGGCGCACTACTACACGGTGCGCCATTAGTATATATATATATATATATACTTTTTTTTTACTTTTTTGCAAAACTACTAATGGCGCACCACCTGCAGGTGCGTCATTAGTAACCAGGGTTACTAATGGCGCATTTGCAGGTGGTGCACCATTAGTAACCTGGGACCCTAACAAGATATTTTGGACAACCACATCTACCCACTCACTTTCCCCACTTCATTCCCTCCACCTCCTTCTCCAAGCTTTCGGCTGCCTCCTTCTCCTCACCTCATTTGCACCATAGATTCATCAAAATTAAGTGGCGGAATTACCTTTTTTTGATAGGTAAGTAAGGGGAAAGCTATCTTCATGATGTAGATCTACTTTTTTTTCTCCCTAGCTCGCTCCAACAACGTGCACATGCACTTTTTGTGGCCTTGCTAGATCTATGTATGTTTGTGGTGTTGCATATATGTTTGTGTTTGCAGGTACCGGTATTTGAAATGCGATAGTTGCCATTATTTTGCTGGAATGTTGATTCATTTCCGTTTCGGCGAGAATTTTGGCACTATGCATTCTTTTTGGTCCTATTTTTAGGGAAGGTCATGCCAAATTTTTTCTTGGTTCTAAAATATCGTTTTGCTCTACCCCGCAGGCGACCATGGTCCAAACGATGACCGAAGGCATCGTGAATAGACTTTTGAGCTCCGCGAAGGCCGAGATGCTTCAAAAGAACGAGACGGAGATAAGATGTCCGTGTCAAAGATGCAAGCTGAAGAGCCTTATTGCGGACCCGGATTCCGGGCCGGTGCGGGACCACCTGCTCTTGCGTGGTTTCATGGATGGCTATCGGTGGCAAGGTGATGAAGATGACTATGATGTCTTCCATGGGGGCCGGGCAAAAAATGAGGAAGGGCAACAAGACAACCACCACGGCGAGGGCGGGCGAGAAGATGAAGAATCTTCAGGACATGATCACGACAGTGATGCTGTACACAGTCATCATGTAGAAGATGTCGAACATGATGATGAGGAAGATCAAGACGAAGGGCATGATCATGAAGATGAAGATGCCGGAGCAGACGACGATGGAGGCTGGGTGCAGGACCCTCATATTCAGGAGTTGCTTCTCAAGCAGACGGATAACGCAAGAGCTGCCGCCAGAGAGAAAGCCAAGCTGGATCAACTGGAGATAGACACGGTTACTCCATTGTATGAAGGATGCAGGCTCGAGGATACCCACCTGAAAGTAATGCTCATGGCTCTGGAGATGAAGGTAAAACACAAAATGACCGACGCATGCTTCGACGAGAACATGTCATTCTGGCACGAACGTCTTCCCAAGGGGAATAAGTTCCTGACCAGTTTCGAGGAGGCGAAGAAAATCGTGTGTCCTATGGATTTACCGCACGTGAAATACCATGTGTGCATGAACAATTGCATCATTTATCGGGACGAGCACGCGGAGTCTACCATATGTCCGATGTGCGGCGTCACTCGATACAAGAAGAGGAAGAAAGCTCCTCGAAAATTTGTGTGGTACTTTCCGATCACTCCTCTGTTGGGGAACGTAGTAATTTCAAAAATTTCCTACGGACACGCAAGATCATGGTGATGCATAGCAACGAGAGGGGAGAGTATTGTCCACGTACCCTTGTAGACTGTAAGCGGAAGCGTTATGACAACGCGGCTGATGTAGTCGTACGTCTTCACGATCCGACCGATCCAAGTACCGAACATACGGCACCTCCGAGTTCAGCACACGTTCAGCTCGATGACGATCCCCTGACTCCGATCCAGCAAAGTGTCGGGGATGAGTTCCGTCAGCACGACGGCGTGGTGACGATGATGATGTTCTACCGGCGCAGCGCTTCGCCTAAACTCCGCGACGATATGACCGAGGTGGAATATGGTGGAGGCGGGCACCACACACGGCTAAGGAACGATCACGTAGATCAACTTGTGTGTTCTAGGGTGCCCCCCTGCCCCCGTATATAAAGGAGCAAGGGGGGAGGCTGGCCGGCCCTAGGGGGCGCGCCAAGGAGGAGTCCTCCTCCTCCTAGTAGGAGTAGGACTCCCTCTTTCCTACTCCTACTAGGAGGGGGAAAGGAAGGGGGAGAGGGAGAGGGAAAGAGGGGGGCGTCGCCCCCCCTCTCCTAGTCCAATTCGGACCAGAGGGGGAGGGGGCGCGCGGCCCATGCTGGCTGCCCCTCTCTCTCTCCACTAAGGCCCATAAGGTCCATTACTTCTCCGGGGGGGCTCCGGTAACCCTCCGGCACTCCGGTTTTCTCCGAAAGCACCCGGAACACTTCTGGTGTCCGAATATAGTCGTCCAATACATCAATCTTTATGTCTCAACCATTTCGAGACTCCTCGTCATGTCCGTGATCACATCCGGGACTCCGAACAAACTTCGGTACATCAAAACTTATAAACTCATAATAAAACTGTCATCATAACGTTAAGCGTGCGGACCCTACGAGTTCGAGAACTATGTAGACATGACCTAGAACTATTCTCGGTCAATAACCAATAGCGGAACCTGGATGCCCATATTGGTTCCTACATATTCTACGAAGATCTTTATCGGTCAAACCGCACAACAACATACATTGTTCCCTTTGTCATCGGTATGTTACTTGCCCGAGATTCGATCGTCGGTATCCAATACCTAGTTCAATCTTGTTACCGGCAAGTCTCTTTACTCGTTACGTAATGCATCATTCCGTAACTAACTCATTAGCTACATTGCTTGCAAGGCTTATAGTGATGTGCATTACCGAGAGGGCCCAGAGATACCTCTCCGAAAATCGGAGTGACAAAACCTAATCTCGAAATACGCCAACCCAACATGTACCTTCGGAGACACCTGTAGTGCTCCTTTATAATCACCCAGTTACGTTGTGACGTTTGGTAGCACCCAAAGTGTTCCTCCGGTAAACGGGAGTTGCATAATCTCATAGTTACAGGAACATGTATAAGTCATGAAGAAAGCAATAGCAATACACTAAACGATCAAGTGCTAGGCTAACGGAATGGGTCATGTCAATCACATCATTCTCCTAATGATGTGATCCCATTAATCAAATGACAACACATGTCTATGGTTAGGAAACATAACCATCTTTGATTAATGAGCTAGTCAAGTAGAGGCATACTAGTGATGTTTATGTTTGTCTATGTATTCACACATGTATCATGTTTCTGGTTAATACAATTCTAGCATGAATAATAAACATTTATCATGATATGAGGAAATAAATAATAACTTTATTATTGCCTCTAGGGCATACTTCCTTCATCCTCGTCTGCAGCGGTATTTCGCAGACCCTAAGGTAGCAAAGCTCTGCGTTGGCACGCGGATAGGGAGGAGAAGAAGCGGGAAGATGAGGGAAATGATCCGCAGATAAATAAAAAAGACAAGATGCTGAGTCACCCTAAGGACGCGAGCCAGTGGCAAGCGTTGAACTTCGAATACCCAGAATTTGGGAAGGATCCAAGGAAAATCGTGCTGGGCGCGAGCACCGATGGAGTCAATCCGTTTGGCAGCCAGAGAAGCACACATAGCACCTGGCCTGTGTTTGTGTGGATGTACAACCTTCCCCCCTGGTTGTGCATGAAGAGGAAGTACATTCACATGAGTATGCTAATTGAAGGGCCAAAACAACCAGGGAACGGCATCAATCTGTATCTGGGGCTGCTAAAAGAGGAGCTAGACACGATGTGGAAAACGACAGCCAATACGTGGGACGCCGCAGAGAAAGAATATTTCCCTATGAGAGCCGCACTGCTCACGATGGTGCACGACTATCTCGGTTACGGATATCTCGCGGGGCAGGTAGTCCATGGATTTTCTGGATGCGTAAGGTGCATGGATGACACAACGTATCACCGGCTAGATAGAGATCCCGGGTCTTCGAAAACCGTGTTCATGGGACATCGAAGGTGGCTTCGCAACGATGACCCGTGGAGGAAACGCAAGGATCTGTTCGATGGTGAAACCGAACCCCGAAAACGCCCGCGTACGAGGAGCAGCGAGGAAATAGACGAGCTGTCGAAAAATTGGAAAGATTGCCCACTGCCGGGAAAGAAGCAAAAGGCGCCAGAGCCGGGAAAGAAGCGAAAGGCGCCAGAGCCGCTGCTGAAGGTATGGAAAACGAGGTCTATTTTCTGGGACTTGCCGTACTGGAAGATCCACCGTGTGCCTCACAACCTTGATGCCATGCATATCACGAAGAACGTGTGCGAGAGTCTTCTTGGTACCCTGCTCAACATGCCAGAGAGGACCAAAGATGGGCCGAAAGCAAGGGCAGACTTGAAATCAATGGGCATCAGGCAGGAGCTTCACGCTAATGATGATGATGATGATGATCATGATGAGGCGAAGCAGGACACAGAAACTCGTCGCAAAGGCAAAAAGGCCAAGAAGACCGGAAATGACTACCCTCCCGCGTGCTTCACTCTTAGTCAGGAGGAGATCGCTCAGTTTTTTCACCTGCCTCGTAGGAGTAAAACTTCCTTACGGTTAAGCGGGCAAGATAAGCAGATACCTAGACCCAGCGAAGCAGAAGTTCAGCGGGATGAAGTCTCACGACTGTCACGTGCTGATGACGCAGATACTTCCAGTTGCAATCCGTGGGATCATGGACGCGCACGTCCGTGAAACGCTATTTGGCCTATGCAACTTTTTCGACATCATCTCCCGGAAGTCGATTGGCGTGAGGCAACTCAGAAGGCTACAGGAAGAGATCGTAGTGATACTATGCTAGCTTGAGATGTACTTCCCGCCCGCATTCTTCGGTGTTATGGTGCATCTGATGGTCCATATCGTGGAGGATATCATCCAACTCGGGCCGACGTTCCTGCACAGCATGATGCCGTTTGAAAGGATGAATGGTGTCATCAAAGGATACGTTCGCAACATGTCACGTCCAGAGGGAAGTATAGCTAGGGGCTTTCTGACCGAAGAGTGCATCTCCTACTGCATGAATTATCTAGGCATCAAGAACCCCGTTGGTCTGCCCGTCAACAGGCACCTCGGCAGGCTCGCTGGATGGGGTCACCGTGAGGGTCGCCGCGAAATGCATGTCGACTTCGAGGGTCGACTCGCCGACTTTGAAAGAGCAAACCTAGTCGCGCTACAACACATAGATGTGGTCGATCCTTGGGTGGTAGAGCACAAAACCTTTATTGAGAAGACGTACAATGACCGATGCCAACAGAGGACGGACGGAGATATAATCAAAGAGCACAACTCATGTTTCACGCGTTGGTTCAAGCAGAAGCTTCTGTCTTACCCTTCACATGAGGATTCTTCCGCGGAAGAACAACTCATATTCGCCTTGTCATAGGGCGCCGAGCACAACCTGATGACCTATGAGGCGTACGATATCAACGGCTACACATTCTACACCGAGAACAAGGACATGAAGAGCGATGGTTATCAGAACTCCGGGGTAACGATGGAATCCTACACCGGTAACAACAAGGACAGATACTACGGAAGGATCAAGGAGATCTGGGAGCTGAGCTACGCTGGAGAGAAGGTCCCGATGTTCCGTGTCAGATGGGCCAAGAGCGTCCTAAAAGAAGACCGGTATTTCACCACCATGGTTATACCCGAAACCAAATCCAAGACCGCGGGCGCAAACGTCACCGCGAAAAATGAGCCATGGGTACTGGCTTCCCAAGTGGACCAATGCTTCTTCATTACCGACCCGTCAAAACCAGTCGTGTTGTCGTGAGGAGAGGCAAAAGGAAGATCGTCGAAATGGATGGAGTAGCCAATGAGCAAGACTTCGACAAGTACGGCAACCTGAAGATCGAACAAGACGACAACGATGAAGTAGCAGCACACACCACAAGAAGAAGCAGGACCACCCTACCTAAAGGACGTCTGTTCCACAGAAGAACTCCATTTGCGAAAAAGAAGGGCAAGAAGATTGTGAACAGATAGCTAGCTAAGATCGATTGTATTTAAATCATAGTCTTCATTTCTCGATTGTATTTCATGGGAACTTTTTGATATCATGAATATTTTTAAATTTCATGGGCACTTTTTGAATTCATGAGGACACTCGATCTCGATCCCCCTCCATCTCGATCTCGATTCCCCCTCCATCTCGATCTCGATCCCCCTCCATCTCGATCCCACCCGCACCCTCCCCCGCTAGCTCCACCGTCGCCGACGGCCCACCGCAACCCTCCCCCG
>NC_041386.1:736795895-736823034 GCF_002162155.2 Triticum dicoccoides | reverse complement strand
CCCTCCCCCGATCCACCGCCGCCGCCGATGATATTTTCAAGTAACAAATTTGAAAATATTTTTAAAAAAATTATTACTGTTTTTATAAAAAAAATTTATGTTATAATTTAAACAAGTTTGAACATATTTAAACACAAATAAATATCAAACAGCATTTAAAATGCATAAAAAATATTGGGGAGCCTGGGAATCGAACCCAGGACCTCCTGATGTGTATGCTGCGTGCTGACCAGTTAGGCTAGTGGGCAGGTTTTGATGTGGATTGGGTTAGGTGGAATATAACCTGAGTGCTCGAACTGTAAAAAAAACATTCTAATTGCGCCATTAGTAAGCTTCCCCCTAGTCCACCTATTCCCCTCCCTCGCTAGATCCCCCCACTCGACCTAACTTTGCCCCCTCCGCCCCAACCGTACGCCGCCGCCACGCCTGCACGCCCCCGTGCTCGCCGTCCCCAGCCGTGCTCGCTGCCCCCGCCGCACCCGAGCGCCGCCTCCCTCGCCGTCCCCCCTCCGCCCACGCCCGCGCCCTCGACGTCCTCCCGCCCAAGCCTCGAGGGCACCCGCGTGGAACGGATCGGGTGGGACATAGAGACAGGCGAGTGGAGGAGCCCGCCGTGTGTCACCGAAGCTTCAACGCCCAGCCGCTGCCGGAGCTTCAACGCCTGTGTCTTCCTCCATTCCTCCATCCCCTCCCCAGGTGATTCCTCCCTTCTCCTCCACCCCCTCCCCTGCAAACCCTAGCACCGCCCGTGTGATTTTGTCGCACCACTATCCGCCATGGTCGGGCCTTGCTCCGTGCGCGGCTGCAACGTGCTGCCCACTGCCTGACCTCGCCTCCGGCTGTCACCCGGCCGCACCAGACCGCGCTCACCCCGCCCCCGTCCATTCCCTGGTCATGGGGCCGCGCCCTGGCCTGCAGCCGTCCGCTCCGGGTGCGGCCACCCGCGCCGCCGTTCAGCATGATCCTGAGGCACTCAAGGGCCGTCATCAGATGAGATGGTGATGATGATACAATCAATCATCTCATCTCACCACTGATTGTTGCACAGCTTAATTGTAGTTCTGATCCGTTAATCCACCCAATTCATTCATATTTGCATTCCTTCATTCATTTGTAAATTGTACATCATAGTTAACCTCGACTCAGGTTTAGTTTGACATCAATGTTTAGTGTAACCATCATCATCATGTTGTAAAAAGACAGTTCATTTCATTTTATTTGTAAATAAATGCAAATTGTAACAGATTGTTGTACAGATGGGGCCCTCATTTGCCTCAGCTATGAATAACAATTCATGATTCATTTATGGGTTTCTTGCTCTTGTTCTGTTTGAGTGGTTAGATCAGGCTATTAACATGAATTTAACTAAACAGGAATTTTATGTTGTTGCTGCTGAAGATGAGTAGTTGTAGGAAGATGATGCATAGTAGTTTTATGTTGTTGTAGTAGTTGTAGGATATTATTGTAGTTGAAGTTGCAGGAGTAGATAATGGAGTACTGCCAATTTACTGTTAGTAAAGATGTTGAACACACAACTGTTGTTTACTCTAGTGATAGGAGTAGTAGTGGTGGCCATCTAGTTGGACTACTACTGCTAGGACTTGCTCCAGATTTTAGGATTTCTTTTCTTTTAGGATTTATTTTCTTCTAGGACTAGGTTTTTATTATTTTTCTGTTGTGATTGTTTTTTGAGCTCTTTCTTTTTCATTTCCTACTATCCTTATCCTAATTATCTTAAATTGTTATGATGTGTGTAACAGGATTAGATCTTGGATTTGCTAGTGGACTTTGGGAGTTTCTTAGCCAGCTTGGTGACTCCATATTTTTCACTATTTCAGCAAGTCTTTTGTAAGCATTAAACTTTCAGCACTACATTTTTATCTTATGTGTACATCTGTTTGCTTCCAATTGCTATATATGTATTGTTACTAAAAATGATGAAGCTCCTGTCAATTGCTATACATATATATGTGTATGATGATCCTCCTTTCCTGCAGTAGTATAGCACTTGCAGTAGTATGGCACTTGCAGTAGTATGGCACTTGCAGTAGTGGTGCCTACGCAAGATACAGTTCAGATTTGATTAGTTCCGTAAATTTGTATGACCACATATTTGTAAAGTTTCAGAGATTTGTATGACCAAAGATACAGTTCATATTTGATTAGGTCCATAAATTTGTATGACCAAATATATATTTCAGATTTGTATAGTTTCAGAGATTTGTATGACCAAAGATACAGTTCAGATTTGAATTGTTTCAGAAATTGGTATGACCAAAGATGCTATTGTATATAAATGGGCTGCTGTAGAACTGTTCTTCATCTTTACAGTGCTGTTGTAGTGAAATATGCTGAATTTTCTGCTCTGATTGTTGCTCAAAGAAATTTAGCAAAAAAATGGGGTCCTGGGAGACGCCGCTGCTGCTTGAGGCCCTTGAGTGGCCCTTCGTGTCGTGATGATTTTGCAGGTACACCGAGAGGCCCTTGAGTTTGCCGGAATGTCGATTAACTTCCGTTCCGGCAAATTCGGGTACTCCATATGTCCTATTTTCAGCAAAGGTCATGCTGAAATTTTCCGTCAATTTTAGCATGACTTTGCTAAAAATCGGACATATGAGGTACTTGCTACTAATGCATGGATCGGGGTATCTTAGTACTTAATTAAGTAGGATCAACTACCCCTTTATTCCTGCTGCATTAAACCATAGGTGGCAATAGAGCCAAGTGATTAGGCCCAACTTAGAATTCTCCTCAGCATCGATAAACCCTAGATGATAAACCCAACATAGGTGGCAATAGAGCCAACTGATTAGTGCCAAGTGATTAGGCCCAACCTAGGGTGCCTCGGCATCGATAAATCCTAAATGATGAAAACTTAACTTAGCATTTAGGGTGCCTCGGTGTCGACAAACCCTAAATGATGAATCCTTGGCTTTTAGCGTGCCTCGGTGTCGATGAGAACCTAAATGATGTACGCTTAGGCTTTTAGGGTGCCTCGGCGTCGACAAACCCTAAATGATAAAATCTTAGCTTTTAGGATGCCTCGGTGTCGACAAACCCTAAATGATGAGACCATGATCTTGTTCCTTGACAATAACCAACTTTTTGACCAAACTTTTTTCCTATTTAGAGCGAAACATGGCCCATAACGATGAGGCCGGCGGTTCGGGAGGCAAGCAATTCTGGGAGCTGTCCCAGGAGTTGGAGGAACAACCTCACCGCTATGAGGACACCGCGGAAGACACCGATCCTGACTACACAACCCCTAGTGGCGTCGGGGATGACACCACTGATGGTGCCACCGAGGATGCCACCATTGATGATGGTGGCGCACACACAGATGGGAGCCAACCGAAGAGGCAACGGAAGGACCGGCGCCCGAGCGCGCTCGGCATCGCCAGGGAGGAATTTACTGAAGTGGACTCCGACGAGAATCCGACGGCGCCCAAACAAGTAGTCAAGGGGTACTCGGTTCAGCTCGGGTGCATTCTCCGGAGCACCGTCTCTATCAACACCGAGAACCTAAGGCATAAGGACCACGGGAATTTGCGCATCCTCCTCTTCACGAAGCTGCACGAACGATACAAGTTCCCCGCTGAGTTTGCAAACACATGCCTCTCAGGGAATAAAGTGAACTGTACCGCCCTCACGAGGATGAGCACGGCCCTGTCCACTTGGAGAAGCACGGTGAAGGCAATGATTGACAAAGGTGGTAGTTATGACAAGATCAAGGCGAAATATCCTTTGATGAGTGAAGATGAGTACAAGGAGTTCAAGATCAAGTGCGAGAGCAGCGCAACCTCCGAATCAGGTCAGTGGGGGAAAGAAATGCGGAAGCTGAACTTAGGGGTCCACCAACTCGGTACCGGCGATTACAGAGTGGCGGAGCCTATATGGGACAAGGAGGACGCGGAGCGTGCCGAGCAAGGCCTACCGCCCTGCTTCGAGAAATACCGTGACAAGCAGACCAGGAACTTTCTCAGGGCCCGGTACAAGGAGGACCCGGTAACAAAGGAGCTTACCACGGATCCGAAGATCAGGGCGCTCGAGCTTGTTCTGGTAAGGAATACACCCCCGCGTAATTAGCTCCATATGGTTCACGTTCCTTCCGCAGGACACTGAAAGCAGTAGCGTGGGGTCGTCTCAGAGCTCCCCTTTCGATACCCCTTTAAATAGGGCGTTGAACATAATGAAAAACAAGGATAAGCTCAGTAAGACGACGTCAGCTGGTAGTGTGACCGGCAAAGGCTTGTCCACAAAATGGTCGTCATACTATACCGCCAGTGGGCGAAAGGAGAAAAAGACCAGCTCGGAAAGCCAGTCGCGCGAGGTTGAAGCACTCAAGGCACAAGTGGCGCGGATTCCGGAGCTTGTCCAAGAGCAAGTGGAACAACAACTAGGAATGAAGCTCAACGCCATGGTGCCTACGTTGATTCATGGGCTGATGGCGTGGATTGCGGGCGGATAACAGGGGCCTCCCCCGGTTCCCAGCTTCACGGCCAGCAACTCACACAGCGCGCAGGCGGCGCCATTGTTGTCTCCGGCGGCGCCATTGGTGTCTTCGGCGGAGGCGGTATTCATGTCTCCGGCGCCGGCACGGGCACTGGAGCTTAATGCACCCAGGTGTACGCCGGCCGGCACCTCGCCAGCAAGCGGCCCCTCCGTCAGTTGCATGCCCGCCGTTGGCGGTGCCTCGACATTAGCCGAGCTCGACGGCATCACGGTAACTAAGCCTCTCGATCGATGACGTCATCTCCTTGCCTTCGACTGGGCATCCCTGACGCCCTACATGTTTTCGCAGGGCGCCGCCGATGTTCCTCGCACTCTTCTGCACTTCATGGGCGGCGAGTTGGTCGATGTCGCCAAGGGCAGAATCGTTCAACCGGGCAACCCCATGTTCCACGGTAATCCGATGCCACCCACAGTGTATAGGGTTGAAGTGGTTCGGGTGCTGCTAGGCTGCGATGAGCTGTTACCTCCGATTCGACCTGCTGGGGCCGACGAAGAAGATGAGATGACTCTCAGCGTCTGCGTAAACTGGCCCCTGCTTTGGCCGAAGAGCCAGATTCGTTTTGGGTGGGGGACACCACCCCACAGACAGGACCGCCAGTCCTGCCAGCGCCAAGCCATGGCAAGAACGCCGCAACGCTACCGGACCTGCCGGACATCCCTATGCCGGACATCCCTATGGCACAGGATCCAGACAGCCCTATGGCACAGGATCCGGACGACGACGACAACAACGATGGTACATTTACCAAAGTCGATAAGTACTTTGGCGAACATGGGTACGCTGACGAGTTCTGCGGGCCTCTTTCTCAAGAACCCAATCAAGACGACCGCAATCTAGCTGGTACAGCGGACAAATCCAATTGCAACAGGCGTCGTCTGGCATTCAGTTCTCAGGAGACGCCTCCAGCTCCCGCCCTCACTGAGCCTCAAATAGCTGAGGTGCGAAATATTATTAGCCCCAACAGGCTCAAGAAGGCGGTCTGAGAGCAGAACTCGGTCCCATTACAGGAAATCAAGAAGAAGGGACGGAAACGAGAGACTAACAAGGGCGCCGGTGCGAGCCAGCCGGCACCGAGTTCGATCCGTGCTCAGGACGGGCCACCTTCACCTAAGGATATCTCGAGGAGGGTGCATATGGCGGGTAGGGCGATGCTACCACCAAATATGCTCAATGCTGCAACCGGTGCTATGCGGAGTCTGCACGACAGTGTTCTTTCTTTGGAGAAGCGGCGTCTCAGAGAGAATGATGTGGCATACCCGGTTTTCGTGGCCAAGGTGCCAGAGGGCAAGGGCTTTGTGGATGGCGACATCGGGGGTACGATCGTTCTGCGGTTTGATGACATCTTTGCTATGTTTAACCTTCATCCGCTGCACTACACCTTTGTTCGGCTGTTTTCGCTGAGTATGGAGATGCGGATCATTAGAGACAAGACCCCGGACATCGTGATAGTTGACCCCTTCTACATGCGTGCCAAGCACTTGAGCAGCGCTGGGGACCGCCAAGTTGCGAGTTCACACCTCGAAGGCGTCATTCTGGCAAACCCAGATAAGGATAACTTCCTTGTGGCTTACTTTGCCGAGTAAGTCATCCCTTAACCGCCCCGTAACATATGATTTCTTAGATTTCGATCGTTCTTTTTTTTCTAACATTCCGTGTTCTATGCAGTGACACACATTGCACACTCATCCTCTTAAGCCCGAAATATTCCATGGCCACGTATTTCGACCCGAACCGTAACTCCAAGATAGACTACACAAATGTCAAGAAAGTTCTTGATGATGTTCTCCCCGGCTACGCCAAATCTGGAGGCACCTTCACCAGGACAGTTCGTAAGTACGGCAAGCACATGTTCTCACACAATACGAAGTTCTGCTGCGTCAAGCAGCCGCCTGGGTGTCAGAAGGATGCCTACTACGCCCTCCATCACATGCGGGCGATCGTAAGGGACCATCATCACCTTCTGCTACCAGATAATCTCAAAGATTGGGCCGCGACCTTGTCGGCAATCCAGGACGCGAACCTCAGACAAGAATTCTTTCGCATCCAGTCAGAGTTTGCGGACATCATCCATCAAGATGTCCTTCATACCTCGGGGCAGTTCTTCCTCGGATATCAACCTTCCAACAGTGAGATAGATGGAACGCTACAAATGCAGGGCGACAACGACCGTGATTTCATGACCATCACGACAGACGGCGGCTTCATCCACGCTCCTGTCCGATGAGTCGAGTCGAAAGTAGTGATGTGTAGTTCTAAAACATTGATTGGCTCATGTTGTAATTAAACTTTAATGAATTCGTATGTCTCTTTGGTTTGGACAGTCGTTCAACTTAGATGTAATCGATGCTATTTATTACTAGGACCATGAATCGTGCTATTAATGTCTTGCTTTTCTCTTGCAATCCTTTTGTTGCATACTTACATATTGCTTATGTATTGTCTGTTGTTTGGCTTGTGCATAGAGATGCCGTCGTATGTCGTGTACAAGGGTAAGGTTCCCGGAGTCTACGACGACTGGGAGGAGTGTCGGAGACGGGTTCACCGTTTCAGCGGTAACAGTTACAAAGGGTACACCACTAGGGCGGAGGCCAGATCTAGATACGCCCGCTATCTAGCGGGAGAGAGGAGGGAGCGTTGGAGGAACCGGATGAAGACCAGTTTGATCGCGATGATGCTCATCGTGATGACCGCAGCTCTCTTCTAGGTGATGGTAGTTTAGATGATCGATATCGACTTGTAATGTGAAGACAAACTCGATACTCGCGGTCTTGACACTTGTAATGTTTTATCTTTGTTCGGTCTTTTGAATTCGGAGACTAATATGATGAATTGTATTCGGAGACTAATCTTCTACTGTATTTGATGAATCTACTGTTGTTGTGTGCTGCTGTCTATATTCTGTCCAATAATATATTTTGTAACCTGTGCAAAAATTAGAAAAGTAAAAAAAAACAAATATTCATACTAATGGCGCATCACCACAAGGTGCGCCATTAGTATGCCAAAGGATACTAATGGCGCATCACGATAGAGTGCGCCATTAGTATGACAAAGCACATGGTTACATATGGCCCCCCGGGAGGCATACTAATGGCGCATGGTGTTACTTACTAATGACGCACTGCGTGGTGCGCCATTAGTATACCAGATACTAATGGCGCACCAGCGCCATTAGTAAAAAATACTAGTGGCGTGATACTAATGGCGTACTGGTAGTGCGCCATTAGTAGGCAAAACCGGTGCGTCATTAGTAGGCCTTTTCCTAGTAGTGTTCCCCACCGTAACTACCCCATAAATCTCCATATCCAGGAAATATAATAGAAACAAAAAGAGAAACGAGAAAGGGAAATAGGGAACCCACGAAGGCAACCAGTAGGGAACGAAGATATCGCGAACGGGGAAGCGCGCTCGACGTTAAAGAAGGACCGATGTAAGAGCAGGCAACAAGCGCGGCGGCCGGAACAGCTGCCGCCGTAACCACGCGACAAGAGCAGCGGCCGCGACGGGCGGAGACGACGGCAAAGAAAGAATAGTGCGCGACGAGGGTTCGCCCACACCAGAGAGAAACAAATCTCAAAACAGATCAAAAGGTATTACAAAACATTAAAAGTATAAGGACTAAAGTGAAAAAAGAAAAAACCAGAGAGAGAAACCGGAAACCGGAAATCACGGGAGAAGCCGTGCGCGCGGCAAGTGTCGCGCGCGGAGCGCATCGGAAAAATCTCAGGAGCGCTCCGCGCGTGACACTTGGCGCGCGGTGAGCGCTCCCCGACTAATCGTTGCGGGGAGCGCTCCTCAATTAGTGATCTCGGGAAACGCACACCTCCCGCTCAACAAGTGCATGCTCTTGGGCCTGCCCATGTGCTCGGATGGGGGCCCCTTTTTCATTTTTCTCTTTCATTTTTTCTCTTTTGGGTCTTTTTTGTTTCTCTTTTCCTTTTTTATTTTTGCGTCTTTTATTAAATTTCGAGTTTTTTCAGGATTTATTGAAATGTTCTCGTTTTTTTTCAAATGTTCACAAATTTAATATGTTCCCATATTTCAAAAACAATCGCTCGTGAGTTAAATAAATTTACCTTTCAAAAAAAAATTGTAAATTTTTTTCACAAATTTTATAAATGTTCATGATTCAAATAAATTTTCGTGAATTAAAAAAATATCGCTTATTAGAAAATGTTCGCAAATTTCAAAAAAATCCAAAGATTTGAAAAAATGTTTGCCGAATCAAAAAATGTCCACGAATTTAAAAAGTTCAAGAATCTCGAAAAAATGATCACAATTCAAAAAATATTCAAATTTTAAATATTTTCTGAATTTCAAAAAGTGCTCAGGAATTAAATTTTATTCATGATTTTAATATTATTCCCAAATTCAACAATGTTTGTGATTTTTGAAAAATCGTTGCACAATGAGATTGTAAATATTGTTGGTTGTGATAACCATTCGATCCCCAAGACATAGGGTGTAGACTAGATATATAATAATGTTTGGATGATGAATATGATCTTGCACTAATATATATCCAATGATTTTATGTTTCTTTATCCTATGGAACACTACTTCTGTATCAAAATATAAGACATTTTTGCAGTTTAAAACGTCTTATATTTTGATAGGGGGGAGTAGTTACCAAGTGGTCATCTCATGATTATATGGACGTGTAGGGAAATCATTCTGATGTGCTTCGTGTATTGAATAACATTTACTTTCATTTCTCATTCTACGCAACAAAGATTCACAACATGGTGAAATTGAAGGAAACATGGATTCTTTGAAGAAATATGATACAATGGTATCTTTGTGATTGCAAAAACGCCAAAATCAGAGATGAGTAAGGGCATGGCCAATGCTCCAGTCTGTATCGGTGCCCCAGCCGCCACATCGACCTGCCCGATGCCACATCCATCAAACCTATCGCCTGCAGAGCAAAGCGGTTTCCTGCACAAGAGCTCGCATCCTCCTTGACGAAAGCAACGGGGCGACCGCTCGGGCAACGCGGTGTGGGATCGGTCGCTCCACTCCCCGCAGGACCACGCAGACCCAACAAAAGCCGGCGGCGCAAGGGCGCAAATGAGAAGGGAAGCGCGGGAACGGGAGAAGGGAAGCGGCGCGAACAATACTGATGATGACATCACATAGAGTAGCTTCCATTGGGTGGTAGTGGCATACAACAATAGCTTCATTCAAATTTATCCATGTGGATGGCTGGGGCAGCACCTTGGTGCTGCCTCCATTATACATGCCCTAAGGAGTTCTCTTTTCATATGCAGAACCCTCTGTCCCCTCTTTTCCAATCTGTCTTGTAAGAACTTTTAGCTATCTTATATCTTATCTTATATATCTATCTATCTATCTATCTATCTATACATCTATCTATACATCTATCTTCTATACTAATTACAAACTCCCAAGAAATTAGCACGTTAATCAGAAATTAGGAACCGTTAATCTGATGGAACCAAATTTTTACGGTTTAGATGTTAGAAACTCCTCCCTAAAAATTTTCTAAGCCCGTACATGTCCCCTTTCTCCTGGACTTCTCTAGCCGCATGTCAACAGAAAAAGAAATCTCTTGCTGGCCTTCATCATTGACTATGCCACGCCCTAATTAGGCCTCCATCTCTATCTTCTGTTTCCTTTTCTTCCCGTCGTGCTGCAGCCTTCAGATCGATTCTTCTAGGTACACCGCCTCGGCACCTATTATCTTTATGTGATCTCTCTCATGTCTAGCGATCGCCTTCCTCCACCTATGGAATCGCCATGGTGGCCGCCTAAGGCCCTGCTTCGTCAATTTCATCTCTGCCTCTGTTCACCACCACCAAAAGCAGAGCCTGCTTCAATAGCCACACCAAGACGATGTCATTCAGGAGGAAGAGGAGGACGACCAGGTGGAGTTGGTGGACAGGAGTACGAGGTAGATGCCCTTGCCGTTGAGACCGTCTCAAATCTCAATCTCCCTATTTTCTCTTTTTTCCATCTCCTCTTCTCTCCGCCCTTTTCTCTTTGAGACCTTGATAAAAAAGAATCTTCAATCTCTTCACCATCCACAAGCGCAGGCTGGTAGCACCTGCGGGAGATAGTGCCACCCATGGCGTGTTCCAGCCTTTTGACGAGGAGGTATTGTCTGGTCTTTTATTTGGTGTTCTAATCAGAACTGCCAGGCATGGCTGCAGGCTCTACAGGCTATTCACAGATCCATATGATAATTATGCATTTGTTTTGTTTAATTTCTCTTTGCTCATATTTTTTGAATAGTGTAATCAGCGGGAGATCCATTAACATGTATATGGAGCAATTAATCAAACGGACAGAAACTACGGCCATGATTTGAATGTCATAACAATAGACCAAAGTTCATATCCCGTTGTTCAAACTGTTCCTTCTTGTTGTTCTACACTAATTACATGTTTTGAGATAACCTTCAGATCTGTCAAAACTAAAAAAACATGCACATGCAGAACTAGATCACATATATGGAAGACCCAAGATAGATATTGGTTCGTTTAATCAATGTTGGCCGACGATACAAGCCTGATCCCGTCCCCAACGCGCTGCTGCAGAGCTGCAATGGACGAAACCGCTCCATAGGCGTCGGGGCTGTGTGAGGTATCCAGGACCATGCTGGCAGCACCGTGGTGGTTATCACGTTCACGGGCATGCAGATGCCGATTCACGAGATGAGTTGGAGGTTGAGGACTAAAAGGATACTTGTTTTTCATGGATTAGTCTTCGTCAGATGAAACATAGTACAGGTCGTCCATGATGAACAGAGGCACACATATGTCTGTAGGGCGTCAATTCCAAGGTGTTGATCACAAATATGGAAAGTAATCATACCTAGAAGCAGATCGAAAGATCCTTCTAATAGCCTTGCTGTTCTTTTGTTGTTAGAACTGAGTATCACACGCTACTCAAGCTGATGTTTTGTAGGCTACGTAAACAGGGACATCATGACAAACTGTTGAATACACAGACAACAGTAACAGGGCGAAACGGATTACCTGGCAAGGCATGTCGGACTATATATATAAGAGTTAAAGGACCAAGTGCTGCTGATCGTGATGGTGGATGGTAAGAAACAATCAATAGATTGATCCCGTTAATAATCAAATTTAAAGGTCACTTGGATTTCTTGTACGAGGCCATGGTCATTATTGAGGAACTACATGGCTGCACTGCCATAAGAGAAGGCATTATAAATCGGCATGATATTTTCTCTTGCCTTCATCCATAATAGCTAACAGTTTGTGTTTATGTCTTCTAACATGATTGTGTCAGCACTCAGATGCACTCAGGAATTAGAGTAAGTATTCCGATAAGGTTATGAAATTTAAATACACTACTTCCAGGATTACTGATGTTTTGGATTATACAGTATTGACATGGAGGCTCCTGCATGTGGGGACAAAGCTATAGTCAAGCCTGTCTGGCTCCGCTATCCAAGCTTGAAGTCATGTCCCTATGTAATTCTTAGGGATGTTGTATTCAGAAGGGCCCCGAATAGCGGCCATAAATCAAATTGTGCCGATTATGGGCTTTGAGGTACTCCCTTCGTCAATACTGCTATTAAAGAAGTCTCTTCTGATTAAATAAATGTTTGTAAAAATATAATTTGTTGTTTCACATGCAATTAATTCAAGGAGCCATGTATGATACTTAGTTATGTTTTATGTTGAGTAAACTAAGGACAGGCACATTTGATTTGGAATATGTGTGACATGACCGTCTAAAGCTCATTCACTATCTCCAAATACTTTTGAGTTATCATAACATTTCTTACTGAATTTGTTTTAAATCATGTAGGAATTTCGGGTGTGTTCTTTTGCACCTCACTTCATGTGAGAGGAATCATATTGTGGATTGAAGATTGCAGCTACTTGGGTAGAATTATTTGTCTTCAAAGCGCAAGTAATGCAAATTACTAGATATATATTTCGATAGTGATGGTGTTTGGTAAGTTTTCTATGTTTTTCTATCTTAGTAGACATAAAATTTAAGTTCATATAAAAAGGAAGAAAAGGTCATGAGTAGTGACTATGATTCTAAACTTCAAAAGTTTGCATCGACAAATTAGATGTTAGGAATGTTTCATAATAAAATTATATGAAGTGTTAGGTAAATGCTATTTGCTAATACTATATATACTTATACGAATATTCAATGTTTCCATTTGAAGGGCCCAACTCATAGTAACTCAAGCGAACAAAACTGTATGCTCTCTCTTCAAAAACTAAACTGACAACACTATAACCACCAGATTATAGCGAAAGCTCGAGGACATGGAGAAGTAGGTGAATAAATGCTCAATCAATCGGCCACTTAAAACTATTATAAATTTTGGTTGACTTTGCATAAGTAATAGGATAACATGAGCTTTGAACAAGATTTTATTGTCAAATCAACGGTGATGAAGTTCTGAAAGAAAACCACTTTTACTTTCTGTCAATGAACTACTCTGACAAATATAATGTGAGGAGCTTCTCTAACATGGACATTTAAATTTGTTTGAAAAATACATTTGCACTAATGTAAAATTATAATTCACAGACTAGCCCGCGCGAATGCACGGGTTGTCGACTAGTATTTACTAGTCCTTTACTAATTGGAGGCACCATACGAACTTCCACGTTAATCCTAAAAAACTACTTTAATTTAACCATTAGATCTTAAATGTGCATCTAGGATTAAATGAGATAGAAAAACTGTACCACCTCATGTTTACTAGCCCGTACGTTTCTAATGGATATCCAATAGGCCCAAGAGTCCAAAGTACTTACACTAGGAAAGGAACGTCCATTATCTCAAAAAGAAAAAGTGGAAAGGAATGTCCAGGTTGTAAAAAGAGAAAAGGGAAACGTTGAAGCTAAAATCACCTAACAAACAATAATTTCTAAAAAAAACCATATCTTTTCTGGAAACGTACTAGGGAAGTTACCATGCATGCAAGGAGTCCACAGCAATATACTGTCACATATCAACGTTGTTCTGCTTACGAAAAATCAATGTATATATTTTTTCACAATTTGTGTGTGGGCATACACCTAGATACGTGAACTACTTTTTTCTCACCCATAAATTCCCCATGCACACAACCAGAATGGATATTTTTTTGAACAAACTATAAGGGATATATGCATGTACAAAACAAATCCCGTCCACAAACCAATTCCATAATTCGTCTGGAACGTACACACAGTTTTCTGAAAATGATAATAAAATTGATAAAAAAATTCAAAATCTGTGTTGCAAATATAGTAATAAGCAAATCCTAGATTTTGTAAAAAAAATTGAAATTTCCAGTTTGTGCAAACGCATTAGAAAACCCACTGTTTTTCGGAAGTCTGTCATGCCATTTAAATTGTATAGTAAGGAATAAGACCACAATAATGCACGAGCACTTAAATAATAAAAATAATAATTTAATAGCAAAAAGGAGAAATGCACATATTGGTTGGCTAGATGATTTTTTTTAAATGTACACAGAGTAAAACATCTAAAATCTTGCATGCGGGTTTCCAATAATTTAAGGGGATATGTGGATATGTGGACTACAAAAGGGTGATATTTTAGAATATTCAAGCAATTTTTTGAACTTTCATGTTGAAATTGAAAAAAAATATAAGGATGGCTTCTAGAACAGTAGATTCAATCAGAAAACTAGAAATAGAGAATTAATAAAAAAGTACAAAGATGGCTTCCGAGAGATTGAAACAAACTTTAAGAAGTTCAGTTACCTTCCAACTATTTTAAATGTACAAGGATAAGCTTCAAGTGAGTGGCGACCTTTATCAATGCGCAGAGGTCACTGACCTATGAAACTGATAAACACTTTGGTCGGTAGGGGCATCGACGAGTTAGGCATGGGTTTGTGGAACGTGGAAGGGGTAGTGAGTTATCAACATAAACTAACCTCAAAGAACGGTTCTTGCACCATGTTTGAACTGAATTTTGACTACACGCATGCATGCAGAATCATGGAGTAATTATAACTGTGCCAATAGTAACAGGTAGAGAGAAAAATCATAGATGATATGTAAACAAAATTCAAAAATACATCTTCATATGTATTTAGTAATTAACAAAATTAGGTGGTGTTAAATATATATAACGGCATCTCCAATTTTTGTGTAGGTAGCAAAATAGTAAATAGAAATATAAATATTTTGCATTTCTAATTTCTACAATATTTTAGACAAAACAATACTTAATAAAACTCTCTATGTACAATATTATAATGTTCCAAAACTTACTAGCCCGTGCAGTAGCACGGGTTGTCGACTAGTAATAAACAGTTAGTTTTATACCCCCTTACAATATTGTGATGTTAGTCTCATTATGTATTTGAATTTATCTGCTTGCTGGCCAAAATTTAGATATCCCACTGCTTCAACAAGTATCCTGCCTTCTTCGCAAAAAAAACAACAACAAGTATCCTGCCTGCCCACTGAAGCTCTCTAGGTATATATCCTATCGACGTTGATGAACTCCAGCAAGCCGCTCGTTCCAGCCCGAGACAGAGCCTAGCCGAGTGGGGCCAGGCCGGTTCACACTCCTGGTGGTCCAAATGACAGCTTGTTCAGGGACCGGACCTGGCCTGACCGTGTCCATCCTTAATCCTGACCCACAATGGTCCGGTCATCCTGCTCTAACTGGACAAATGGAGTGGTTGGTGAGAGTGAGGTCATCAATTAGATTGACGAGCTGAAGATTGCAGGACTCGGTTGGTGCAGGCTGCAAGTGTTTGTATTCATCACAAACCGTGGCCTTGTCCCTCAATGCAATCCCAATCGCAGTAGTATAATGTACTCCCTCCGTCCAGAAATACTCGTCGGAGGAATGGATGTATCTAGATGTATTTTAGTTCTAGATACATTCATTTTTATGCATTTCTCCGACAAGTATTTCCGGACGGAGGGAGTATCAGGAAGTTTCCTCGACCTTTCTTGTAACGGAAATATCTGGCTTTTGAGAGGAGAGCGGAAATATCTTTCTCGTCCATCAATTAGATTTACTGTAATATGTTTGCAAGGGATGTACGTGTAATATTAGAAGACGAGGACTAGCAAGTATGACTTCTTCCCTGCAGCTAGGCCCGCATGGGTGGTTGATATGGGGAGCTTATCGTTCAATTAAAACAAATCTGTAAAGTTGGCAGGATGTGTAGCTAAGAGACGAGGTAGCAGGTTGGAAAGGACTGGATTTAGAATTTACAATGCCATCATCGTAGAAAATGTTACCAAATTGCAATGGTATAATGTTCCTAGGAAGCTTCCTGTGCCTTTCTCGCAAGTCGAAACCCCCATCAACTTCCATAGCAATTTCCACCCGTTCTATATGTTCAGGTCGATTCACGTGCAAAGGTTGAGACACATCAATGAGACAACAAAGAACCCTGAATCCCTGATGACTGTGAAGTTGATATAAACCTTACCTTATTGTGCAGCTGGAGAGGAATGCTGATAGAACCGCAAAGAAGGTTACAGAGTTCAGGAAACAGTCGCATGCCGCTTGGACAGGAACAACTCCTGCAAGTAGCAATAGACAAATGAACGTGAGGATGAGACTTTTCACTTCTGGTTTGGAAACTGATATTTGTTTCCTCCAGCTATATTTTTGCGCCGCAGATGATTTATCTTATTTGAGGTGCCCTTTACAATATTAATTACTTACCTGCTCCTGCAGCCTTTGATAAAACCGTTATTTGTTTGGTGATCTAAATTCTAGAGGACAAAGTTAGTGTGCTAAACAAAAATCTCAGGTAGAGAACCGAGTTTTCGTTTGGGCCTGAAAATAATTGATGCAGGTAATACATTCCACAAAGAAATTCTTCTTGCTTATAAGATTTCTGTTTTTCAATTCCTCCTGGAGCAGTAGCCAACAGAATAGGAGAATTATGGAAAAAATTAATTAAGTTATATAGGAAATGACAGATAGAAAACAATGTCTTGCCCATACATGCTGGACCAGCCTTCGCAGCAGTTGCATGCATGTTATTCTGATCACTTCGCTTATTGTTCTATCTGCAAGTTATAAAATAATGCAGGCCATGGGGGTTGAACATTATTTGGTTGGAGTTATCTGTGACGATGGTACAAACAATTGTTTGTATATGCAAGTTGCAGAAAATTGCAGAAATATTCAACAATAGTGGCGTATAGGTGCAAATAAATGAGGGCCGACCTCTAGGTACACGTATCTTATACAGCTCTTGGATTTCTTCATCTTATCTCTATTTGCTTCTATCCTCTTTCTATATTTTTGTAGGAGACACAATTTCTGAAAACAAAGCTTCTCAACGTGTATGCAGTTCTGAGCTCTTTTTCCTATAAAAGTGACACTTACAGTCCATGTTTGACTGAATACTTTACATATAAATATGAGAAAATGGCATATTTATATGTGTGGAGTAAAACAAAAAGACAAAGAGAAAGCTAGCAACTTCATCTTGTAAGACATGATTCAGACATACCGAAACTGCATAATTGACATCCTCCTAGACATATTGTACAATTTCAATTTGACAGAATATAACTAGACATGCCAAACATAATGTGGAAATTTTCAAAAGAACTACAATATCTATGGATACAAATTATATTAATCCAAGCAAAATACAGGCATAAAGCACATTTGAAAATCATGCAACACATGATCTTCTACTGCACCAAGATGGGCATTTGTTGGTGAAGTTGCAATCTGACCACAATTCCTATGTAAGTGACAAGATAACATGCTTGTGTGTTCAAGCACAACAATAAGCAAAATACAATGTTTTTGATTACCTCATCCATCGAAGAAAATTTGGACACCAGGGAGCCAAACAACTGCTTGCAATAATTCGAGATATGGGCCCTAAGATGATCCTGACCCACATTGGTCCCGTCATCCAGCTCTAGCTGGATAAATGGAGTGGTTGATGAGAGTGAGGCCATCAATTAGATTGACGTGCTGCAGATGGCAGGACTCAGAGCTAAGCAACGTGGTTGCAGGCTGAAAATGGCCTTGTCGCTCAAAATGCAATCCCAATTGCAGTAGTATAATGTATGAGGAAGTTTCCTCTACCTTTCTTGCAGCGGAAATATACGGCTTCCGAGAGGAGAGGGGAAACATGTACTGTAATATTTTTGCAAGGGATATACATGTAAAAAGGGTGCTGTGCAGCCACAACCTAATAAAGCACATAATTATGTATATATTAAACTACTACTACTATGTGATTTCCGTGCAGGCCGGCAGGGGTGGTTGATTAGGGGAGCTTATCGATCAGTTAAATTTAATCGTAAAGTTGGCAGGATGCGTAGCTAAGAGACGAGGTAGCAGGTCAGAATTGATTGGATTTAGAATATATGTCGCCATCATTGTAGAAAATGTAACCAAATTACAATGGTATAATGTTTCTAGGAAGCTTCGTGGGTCTTTCTCGCAAGTCAAAGCCCCTATGTATTTCTGTCAACTTTCTGAGCAATTTCCACCATATTTATGGAGCTCCTTCATCTGTACCTCGACTCCACGGACTACGCTCAGATCGATTCACCTGCGAAGGTGAGACACATTATGAAGACAGATAGAACCCTGTGGGGCTGCAGAGGAACGCCTATAGAACCGCGAAGAAGGTTACAGAGTTCAGTAAACAGTCGCATGCTTCCTGCACAGGAAGAATTCCAGCAAGTAGCACATTCTCTAAAAATATTGACTGAAAGTGAGAAAACGGACATTTATTTTCCTCCAGCCATATTTTGTTGCCCTGCAGATGATTTATCTTACTCCAGGTACCCTATATAATAGTCTACTCATGTGCTTCTGTAGCCGTCATTAAAACCAAGTTTTCGTTTTGGGACTAAAAAATATCGATGCAGTTAACACATTCCGCATAGAAATTCTTCCTGCGTTAGATTTCTGGTTTTCAATTGTCCTGGAGCAGTAGCCAATAGAAGAAGAAAAGTTAAGTTATATAGCAAGAAAAATTTATACGGATCAATTACCAGGTCCATGTGCCATGTACACCATAGAACAAGTGACAGATATAGAAAACAATGTCTTGCCCATTCATGCTGAACCAGTCTTTGCAGTAGTTTCATGTATATTCTTATCTCTTCGCTTATCGTCCAATCTTCAAGTTAGAAAATGATGCATTATTCGGTCGGAATCATTTGTGATGACGGTACAGACAATTGTTTTATATATGCAAGTTGCAGAAAATTATAGAAATATTGAACAACAGAGGCGCATAGTTAAATGAGGGACCACCAGTAGGTACACGTACCAGTCAACATATAGTTCTTGGATTCCTTGATCTTATCTCCATTTGCTTTCATCCTCTCTCTCCAGCAACCTCCCATTCCCATACCAACTTGACGCGTGAGACATCTGCACGGGGCAGGCGACGAACGAGCCACAGTATCATTGCTCTTTCACCGAAGATCAAATTTGGGCGTTGTTAAGGTGAATGCTCTCCTCAATCCTTACCTTGTTTTGCTCTTTATCGGCTGTTCGTGTTCTGTTTCTTTAGCTTTACATAACATGGAAATTTTATGTGTGTGTGTACTAGAGCTATACAAGCTAAGCTAGTGGAACTAATACATAAAGTTAACAGAATGAGGGTTGCAAGGCGGTAAGTCATGCTTTGAATCTAGGAGCAGTTCCTGGCTCCATAGGAAGATAACAAGGTTGTTCGGTGTTCTGTCAGTGTTTAATTGCTCTTATGTTCTTTCAAATGCTGCAGTTACCTATTCTTCTGATCTGCAAGATCATGGCAGAGTCGCTGCTACTCCCTCTTGTGCGTGGCGTGGCCGGCAAGGCCGCAGATGCACTTGTCGAGGCCATGACCCGCATGTGTGGCCTTAACGATGACCGCCGAACGCTAGAGCGCCATCTCCTAGCCGTCGTGTGCAAGTTGAACAATGCGGAGGAGAGGAGCGAGACAAATATCTATGTCAAGAGCTGGATGAAGGAGCTCAAGTCTGTCGCCTACGAGGCTGATGACGTGCTCGACGACTTCCAGTACGAGGCTCTGCGTCGCCAATCAAAGATCAGCAAGTCCACTACCCGCAAGGTGCTCAGCTACGTCACCCCCCACAGCCCACTGCTCTTCCGTTTTGAAATGAGCAAGAAACTGAAGAACATCCTCGAGAAGATCAATACGTTGGTTGAGGAGATGAACAAATTTGGCCTGGAGAATTCTGAACATAGGGATGAGCAGCGACATCCTTGGAGGCAGACGCACTCCAAACTGGATGACTCTACCAAAATATTTGGGAGAGATGATGATAAGGAGGTGGTGGTGAAGCTGCTGTTGGACCAGCAAGATCAGCAAAAAGTGCAGGTGTTGCCCATCTTTGGGATGGGAGGTCTTGGCAAGACGACTCTTGCTAAGATGGTATATAATGACCAAGAGGTCCACCGGCATTTCAAGTTAAAGATGTGGCACTGTGTGTCAGAGAACTTTGATGTCATTGCTCTTGTCAAATCCATCATTGAATTGGCTGCAAATGGAAGTTGTTACCATCCTGGCAGCATTGAACTACTGCAAAAGCAACTTGAGCAAGTCATTGGCCAAACAAGGTTTATGCTCGTGCTTGATGATGTGTGGAATGAAGATGAGAATAAATGGGAGGATATCCTGAAGCCTCTTTTGTGTTCTGTTGGTGGACCAGGAAGTGTAATAGTTGTCACAACACGAAGCCAGAAAGTGGGCTCTATAATGCAGACCCTTCAACCCTATAAGCTAGCATGTCTGAGTGAACAAGATTCATGGGAATTGTTTGCACAAAAAGCATATAGCAACAGTTTAGAGAAGGAGAAAGCAGAGTTGGTCAGCATTGGGAGACGTATTGTCAATAAATGCAGGGGGCTACCTCTTGCTCTCAAGACAATGGGTGGATTGCTAGGTTCATATCAACAAGTACAAGAATGGAAGGCCGTCGAAGAAAGTAATAGTACCGATAATGTTAGAGGGAAAGATGAGATCATGTCCATCCTAAAGTTGAGCTACAGACACCTATCATCTGAAATCAAACAATGTTTTGCATTCTTAGCAGTTTTCCCCAAGGATTATAAGATGGACAAGGACACATTGATCCAACTATGGATGGCAAATGGTTTTATTCAAGAGAAGGGAACAATTGATTTGAAAACAAGAGGAGAATTCATTTTCAATGAGTTGGTTTGGAGGTCCTTCCTCGAAGATAAGCAGGAGCAAACACACAATGATGGTACAAGAAGTTATGTGACTATTAACTGTAAAATGCATGATTTAATGCATGATCTAGCAAAAGATGTCACTGATGAATGTGCAAGTATAGAAGAACTGGCTCAGCAGAGAGCATTGTTACAAGATGTTTGTCACTTGCAAACCTCAGACGCTGAACTGGAACAAATCAGTGGGTTATGCAAAGGCAGAACACACCTCCGCACTTTGTTAGCTTCTTCAGAATCATATATGGATTTTAATTATAATAATTATAATTTTCTGAGCAAATCGCACAAGGATATTAAGGAGTTGCAACAGGTATTGTCATCACTAAGAGCATTGCATTGCTCCCCCACTGCAGCTGTCATTTGCAAGACCATAAATTCAAAACATTTACGGTATCTTGACCTCTTCGGGTCTGACATCGTTAGGTTACCAGATTCAATATGTATGTTGTATAACCTACAAACACTGACGCTCATAAATTGCCAGGAGTTGCAGCAGTTACCAGAAAACATGGCAAGATTGATAAAGCTCATCCATCCTTATCTTTCTGGTTGTTATAGTCTCAAAAGTATGTCTCCAAACTTTGGTCTACTGAAGAACCTTCACATATTAACAACATTTGCTGTGGGTACTGGATATGGCCTTGGGATGAGTATTTAACCAAAAACTACCACAATTCGCGGAAACGTGACAGAAAACTACCACTTTACGATTTTGTCCCGAAAACTACCATTTTTTTAATAATCCGTTGCAAAAAACTACCAAGTGAGAAAACTGCACGCTTTGCCTGGGTTAAACCCGAATCTGACTACCCGACCCCACACATAAGCGGGCTAAAAATGCAATCGGGTCCCTAGTTTTTCTTAAAAAAAGCAATCCAGTCCGAGGTCAGCCCGAGGTCGCATATCTTCACCGCGCCCTCGCCGCCGACGAGGACGATGCCGCGCTCGTGCATCCTCGCGGCGCCGCTCAGGAGCTGCCGCATGACGCGGCACGTCTCCTCCTCCGTGAACGGCCGGCGGCGAGCGCGCAGGACGTGGCCGAGGCTTGGGCCGACGTGCTCCAGGACGAGGCTGCACTGCCCGCTGCGGAGGTCCCGCGCGATGCCGTGCAAGCCGACGACCGAGGGGTGGCCGCGGCACGCAGCACCCACGCCGCCGTCTCCTGCTACGCTCCGCGCCGCCGCAGAGAGGAGGTGAAGGAGCTCCGCCCCGCCACCTGCTTAGCTCCGCGCCGCCGGACGCCACCAGGACGCGCCTAGCTTAGCTTCGCGCCGCCAGACAGCTCCACGCCGGCTGGACGCGGCTCTGCCTAGATCCGCCCAGCAGAGAGGAGGAGGAGGAGCTCCGCGCCGTCGGACAGCTCGAGCACGGGCGGGGAGCAGCCAAGCAGCACGGCCGGTTCCAGCCCGCTGCCGCTGCTGATTCCCGCCGGCCATGGCTGTCGCAGCCAGCAGCCATCTTCTCCAGGCGTGTTGCTGGCCGGCCCTGGCGATGAGCTCGCCGGCGTGGTGCTGGCCGGCTCCGGCGAGGAGCTCGCCAGCAAGGACCCGATTGCTTCTTTTTTTTCTTTCAGGGACCCGATTGCTTTTTTTAAGAAAAACTAGGGACTCGATTGCATTTTTAGCCCGCTTATGTGTGGGGTCGGGCAGTCAGATTCGGGTTTAACCCAGGCAAAGCGAGCAGTTTTCACACTTGGTAGTTTTTTGCCACGGATTAATAAAAAAGTGGTAGTTTTCGGGACAAAATCGTAAAGTGGTAGTTTTCTGTCACGTTTCCGCGAATTGTGGTAGTTTTTGGTTAAATACTCCCTTGGGATAGAACAACTCAAAGGTTTGCAACACCTTAGCAATAGATTGGAACTAGTGAATTTGAGCAACATAAAGAGTGGGGAGAATGCAAAAGAAGCCAATCTCTGTCAAAAGGAAAATCTAAGTGAGTTGTTGTTCTCTTGGGACCAACAAATAGATGATGAGCCTACAGATGTGGAAGAAGTGCTTCAGGGATTAGAGCCTAACAGTAATATCCAAAAGTTGGAGATACATGGATATGGTGGCCTGGAAATATCACAGTGGATGAGAAACCCTCAAATGTTTAACTGCTTGAGAGAACTCAAATTTTTTGACTGCCCAAAATGCAAGAGTATACCTGTAGTCTGGCTATCGGTATCTCTAGAGATTTTGCTCTTAGAGAAGATGGATAGCCTGACAACATTATTATGTAATAATCTTGATGTGGAATCTGGATTCATTAGCCCTCTGCAAATTTTCCCAAGGTTGAAGAGAATGATGTTGATTGACCTACCAAGACTGCAGATATGGTCTGAAAATAGTGTGGGGATGCCTAGTGATAGCTTGGTAACATTCCCAATGCTTGAAGAGCTAAAAATAGAAAATTGCCCTGAGTTTGCAAGTACTTCAACGACCCGCACTGTCAGCTTTCTAGGAATAAAGGGAGCTCAAGGACCTCTTGAAAAACTTAAGTGTTTGACTCTGAAAGGCCCCAACAGGTTGGTTACAAGCTTCAGATTGTCCATATCACAGCTTATGCTTTGGAAATGCTTTCACTTCATGGAAGAGCTGACGATTGATGGATGCAGTGATCTTGTCTGCTGGCCGAATGAGCAACTGCGACTCTTGGATCGCCTGCGCGTCCTGTGTATCAGATATTGTGACAAACTGGATGGGTGGTCGCATCAAAAGGGTACCCTTCCGCTGTCCCTGGAGAAATTGGATATTTCAGACTGCAGAAGTCTAGCCAAGCTGCCTTCAAACCTTGGGAATCTAGCTAAGCTGAGGAGTCTCAATGTGAGTGGGTGCAGTGGCCTGAAAGCGCTGCCTGATGGGATGGATGGCCTCACTTCTCTTGGGGAATTAAAGATTACTGAGTCAGATATGAAGGGATTCCCGCATGGTCTCCTGGAGCGGTTGCCCGCCCTCGAACGCTTAAGCATACTTTTTTGCCCAGAGTTGGCAAGACGATGCAGAGAAGGTGGGGAGTATTTCCACTTGGTCTCCTCTGTCCCGTATAAGATGATCGGCCTATGGTGAGGCTTCACGAAAATCCAAGCTGCTTGGTAAATCGGCATATGCATCGCATGAGTGCCCCCGTAAATAATCAATCTCCCTTCTGTGTAATGTTCTCATATCAAATTCGGTGATAACAGGTGATTTTTTAGAAAAGGGGTGATAACAGGTGATGAATCGATGTACCTGCAGCTCGGGAGTTCTGAAAGCCTCCTCGGCAGCCGTGCGCGCAGCGACCTGGAGGGGCAACCACTGTCCTCCTCGGCAAGGGGAGGAAGGAAGAAATGATGGAAGGAAGGTTCGGCCGCGTGCACCCCGGCCTGGGGCAACTGCTGTTCTCCTCGCCAGAGCGCACGCCGAGGCGTGGAAGAGATGGAGCCAGATTTGCCTGCGCCGACGGAGACGAGAGGTGGTGGAGAAGGAGCAGAGAGGATTAATGGGCTGGGCTGGGCTGGATCATTATTTGCCTTGTTCCTTGCTTTATATTCTGTGTACGACATCAGAAATACTTCCAGTCCATATTTATTTTCCGTTCTTTCTCTTTGCGGACGCTAGAAGTAATATTTCATACTGTACATGAGCTTGTTGCTTTGATCTCTATACAGCCTAGCAGGTGCGACTCCAGAATATTTCTACCACGTCTAATTTCATTATGCTCGGCTTAGCTTGATAGTAGTTATTATTACTGGAAAGTTACTGCCATCTTTTTAGGCACCTTGTTGCCCAGAAACGACTGAGTTACAAACATGCGGTTTCACAATTTTTTGCAAGAAAACATAATGCTTCGTTGCAAAGAAATTATTTTTGCCCTTCTCCATGAAGTTTATTATGAAATGCTTCTGATTCCAATCTATGTGTACAAAATTGTATTTTTGTGCGTTGATGATCAGTCTGTGCTGCAGCAACAAGTTTCTTTTCAGGTAGCTAGATAAACTTAACAGAGCAAGTAATTTTTGGTTTGATACCACTACTGCCCCCTCGTTCCCTGACTTAAAAAGCAGTAGGCTGTCATCTGCGAAAAGAAGGTGGTTCACGGCTGGGGCCGTAGGTACCACCTTTAATCCTACAATGTTTGATGACGAAGAACTGGTTTTCAGAAGGCACGAAAGGCCCTCCGCTGCAATTAAGAAAAGGTAAGAGCATATCGGATCTCCCTGCCTTATACCTCTGCTTGGTACAGACTGATCAAGCTTTTCTCCATTAAATAGAACTGAAAAGGAAACAGACCGCACCATGGCCATGACAGTTTTTATCCAGGGCACAACAAAGCCCAGTTTTCCCATTATTGCCTCCAAATAGTCCCACTCCAACCAGTCATACGCCTTCATCATGTCAAGCTTAAGAGCACAAGAACTGTTAGCCTTCGCTTTGCTGCGCTTCATAAAATGAAGACACTCATAAGCACTGATGATATTATCTGTTATAAGCCTGCCTGGGACGAAAGCTGATTGTTCCTCGGATATGATCTCCGGCAAAATTTGCTTCAGCCTGTTTGCAATGACCTTGGGTGCAATTTTGTATAGGACATTGCAAAGGCTTATAGGCCTAAATTGTGACAAGATTGAAGGATTTGTTACCTTAGGGATCAAAACGAGGATGGTGTCATTTATACTTTCCAGTGTTTCTTCACCTCTCACAATCCTAAAAACAGCAGATGTCACCTCTGCACCACATAACTCCCAGTGTCTCTGATAGAAGTGTGCCGGAAAGCCATCAGGACCGGGCGCCTTTGTTGGGAACATCTGAAATAAGGCTGCCTTAGCCTCCTCATTTGAGTAGGGGGCACATAGCATGTCGTTCATCTCCGCCGAGACTTTGGTTGGGACACAGTTTAAAACTCTCTCCATGTCGCTAACCCCCTCCGAAGTGTACAAAGTCTTATAGAAATCATTTACCATAGCCTTTAACTCTTCAGGATCATCAGTGATAACCCCTAGCGAATTTTGCAACGCCTTGATCATATTCTTCTTACGCCAGATACTTGCACGTAAGTGAAAAAACTTGGTGTTCCTATCACCCGATGTAAGCCACTGCACCCGTGATCTCTGCCTCCACATTATTTCCTCCCTGTGATACAACTCCACAAGCTTCTCATTGATTTTCATCTCAACATGCGTTGGTGCAGTACGGCTGGCGTCCGCCCTAAGCTTTTCAAGTTCGTCCTTGAGCTGTTTTATCTCCTTGCGAACACTCCCAAACGTGTCTCTGTTCCATCGGCCCAAATCACGTGACACCGCAGCTAGCTTAGCCCTGAGCTCTTCCACCCAGCCGGTAGCTCCATGCGCATCCCACGATTCAGCTATCATGCTGTTCCAGTATTCATGACCCTCCCACATGACCTCATACTTGAAGGAGCCCGCACTCTGCTTACTTCTCTGATCCGTGTTCAACCTGGCCAAAATCGGGCTATGGTCTGATGTTGCGGCTACCAGGTGTGTACGATCAGCCAACGGAAAGCGTGCTTGCCACTCAGCCGACACCAGGGCTCTGTCAAGGCGCACCCTTGTGAAAGTTCCTCCCGTTACCTTTTTTTCAAAAGTCCATGGTATTCCAGAATAGCCAATGTCCAGCAACATGCAAACATCAATAGCATCTCGGAAGGTTTGTATTTGCGCATTGCTACGCTGCCCGACACCCACGTGCTCATCCGGATGTAGCACTTCATTGAAATCACCAACACAGAGCCACGGGAGACTGCTCAAAGTACTCATGTTTTTCAAAGTATCCCAAGTCTTGTATCTCAGGTGGGTTTGAGCTTCACCGTAAACTATAGTTAATCTCCAAGGAGCATCACCCGGTTCAAGGACCGAGCAGTCAAGGTGATAATCAGAATAACCCAAAATCTCTATATTTATTTCATTGTTCCAGAACAAACCGATACCTCCACTCCTACCATGACTGCTAACATCATAACCATTATCGTATCCAAGTGTTCTGGCTAAAGCTTCTACCCTAGATCCTTCCAACTGGGTTTCTACGATACATAACAGGGTAGGGGAAAATTTCCTCGCGAAATCGCGAAGTTCATGAACCGTCGCGGCTTTGCCCACGCCACGACAGTTCCAGCAGAGAACACTCATTGGGCTCGGCGGTGCCCGTCACTCAGGCCCACCAACTTTTGATCCATCTTGCTTAGCAACATGGACTTCACCGCTGAAACTTTCTCCGTCTCCGTCGCCACCTTTGCTCTCTTTGTTTCCTATGTAGAACTTGGGCTTGAAGGCACCGGTGGGGGGAGCAGTGCAAGCATCTTTCCTTGTGATCCTGCCGGAGATTGAGTATCCTTTGGGATTGTCACCGGTCCCAATTGCACAGATGGTTCGGACCCCCTCTTCCTAACTTTTTTAGTGTCCATCATGCCCAAGTCCTGCTCACCGTAATCCTCTTCGGCCCCATCATGCTGACA
>NC_041386.1:736794893-736795568 GCF_002162155.2 Triticum dicoccoides | reverse complement strand
GCCGTTCCTCATGAACCAATTTGCCCTGAGCTCCTTGAAGACAAGCGCCGATGGAGGATGGATTCCCGTGCCATGTTCCTTATAGAGGTGGCCTAGCATGCCGCACACCGCACACCGCACACCAATCCGGCAACTTCTCATACTTGACCTTGTAGATTTGCCTCTCGCCTCCTCTGATCATCATGAATCTAGATCCATATCTCTATTGAGTCCAACCGGACCGTCGATGGCTTCGTCACCCCATCATATTCCTTGAGAATTACTGCGTCACCTCGGAAGTGCCATGGTCCCTCATGCATGACCCTCTCCCAATCCCCTAGACAGGAAAATTGGATAGTGTAGAGGTTCTCCTCTAAGGGCTTCAACTTGGCTTCTTGTGCGAGATCCCATGCCGCTCTCATGTTCTTGAAAAACCAAAACTGACTGTAGGGTTTATCGGAGTTGACCCTAGCGAGAGCAATCCAGCGCGCCGCCGCCTGCGGGACGTCCTTCTCATCAAAGATCACGTCATCCAGGTCTTCCTCCTTCAGCCCTAACTCTTCCATCATCCTTGCGACGTCGCTGATCCCCTCCGGAGGCTGGGATCCATCTGTCGCCATGTTTGATACCCTAACCCGAGCTTGAAGATCGGCTTTTCTGCAGGAGCCCTATGCCCCCGGTCCTCCGGACGCAGCG
>NC_041386.1:736766584-736794666 GCF_002162155.2 Triticum dicoccoides | reverse complement strand
AGTCACGGGCGGGGAAGAACAAGGCTCGATGGCGGCGAGAATCGCCCCCCGAGAAACCAAAACCCTAACTCGAGGGAAAACTTTTTTGTAATACTGGTTAGTATACGTACATCCATAGAATAGACTTGATGGATCGAGTTGTGCGCTGCTGAAAACTAGGTGTGGGCCTTCAATCACGCATGGGCCATTATTTCAGTCTGCCTCAAGCCCACACATACCACTTCGGAAGGAAAAAAAACTTGTGAACCCAAGAAACAAGCGACAGAGAAGCAATATTTAGTCCCACATGGCTTAGCTTAACATAAGCACGCCAATTCATAAGCGCACCATGCTGTTTAGGAGACGTGCCAAAAAAGTGAGCACATCCACCCCAACCTGTGCGGTCTGCACATCCAGCAACCCCAACTGGATATTGAAATTGAATTCCTGTAGCGTATGACACGTACGTCTGGTAAAATATCCTTTTTTATTTTCCATAATTTGTTATTTTAAATAACCTAAGCATTTTTTTGTATGCCTTACGTGTACGCCGGGTAAATAACTCCTTTTATGCCATGCTCCTGGTAAATAATTCATTTTATTTCCTTTCTCGTAAACTCATATTTTAAGTAACCTCAAACATTGTTTTGAATTTATTAGGTAAATGCCTATGCGTTGCAATGGGGCATACATATTCTAGTTATTCAACATCAATCATGTTGAAAATATATGCTTAGAATCCTTATGCGCATCAAAAAACATTGTCGCCTTGTTTACTTTTAAATCACTCTTCTTCGGTCTTCTTCTTCCCATTCCATGCTCACCACAGCTGTTAATGGCACACCCCTCTGATAATCCCCAACACTCCCACAAATCCAACTTATGTTGCAGCCATTGCAGCAAGAATAGACGAGCACCAGACCAACATAATGATTACTGCATCAAATTGACAAATTTGACATCGAAAAAATAGAAAATTAGACATGTGAAGATGTGTGATTTGTGGTGAGCTTGCAAATAATTTGATATGTCTAATTTTGTCAACATGTTGTAAGATATATTGTGCATGTATGAATCGTATATAGCAGAATTAAAGTTGGATGGATGGATGAATGAATGAAGGTAAGAATATGTGCAGCAAGAATAGACAAGCACCAGACCAACATAATGATTACTGCATCAAAATATGCATCAAATTGACAAATTTGAGATCGAAAAAATAGAAAATTAGACACATGAAGATGTGTGATATGTGGTGAGCTTGCAAATAATTTGATATGTCTAATTTTGTGAACATGTTGTAAGATATATTGTGTATGTATGAATCGTATATAGCAGAATTAAAGTTGTATGGATGGATGAATGAATGAAGGTAAGAATATGTGCAGCAAGAATAGACAAGCACTAGACCAACATAATGATTACTGCATCAAAATATGCATCAAATTTACAAATTTTACATCAAAAAAATGAAAATTAGACACATGAAGATGTGTGATATGTGGTGAGCTTGCAAATAATTTGATATGTCTGATTTTGTCAACATGTGTTGTAAGATATATTGTGCATGTATGAATCGTATATAGCAGAATTAAAGTTGGATGGATGGATGAATGAATGAAAGCAAGAATATGTGTGGTGTTACCAAATATTTGATCTTTATCCCCTAAAAAAATAAATTTAGAGATTGGTCATGATTGATTCATTTTCATAAAGGCGTTAACAAATATTAAAAAACTGATTTAGTTTGATAGATAAAAATCAGTTTATTTAGCTTGGTGGGCTAAAAAAATTTAATTAGATCAGTAGGATAGTGAAGGCCTAAAGAAGAAAAAACAGTGGAAGAGTGATGGTCGTATGTGGAAGGTTGGACGAAGGGGTGGTGACGGAAAACTGAAAGATGGGACTTTAGATTCTTTGTAAGTAACAGAGACTACCAAATAAAAAGAACTAGATGAGGTACATCCAAACCGTCTCAACCGTCAATCTACAATCTAAGGGATTATTTGGTTGCATTGTTCTAGCAAAACCAGTTTTCCATCAATTTATATAACAGCATAACAAACTTAAACCATGATTGGCTCCCATAGCAAAAACATAGGGGCCACCTATTTAGAAAGTGGTGCAACGTGCGTCGCGGAAACACGCACCGCCCGCTGCCCAAATGCGTGCTCTTTGGCCGGCCCATGTGCTTCGGCAGGGTGCCCCTTTTTTCTGTTTGTCTCTATCATTCTTTCTTTTACGTGTCTTTTTTTCTCCATTTTTATTTTTGCTTCTTTAATTAAATTTTCAGACATCAATTTTTGTATGATTTGAAAATTGCTCTGATTTTTATAAACTGTTCACAAGTTTTAAAATGTCCCCGGATTTCAAAGAAAGTTTCAAATTTTAGAAAGTATTAATGAGTTTAAAAAATGTTCCAGATTTCCAAAAGTATAGCAATTTTTAAAAAGTTTTTAGAAATTTGATAAATTTTCATTAATTCAAATGAATTTTCATGATTTTCTAAAAAATGTTGCTGATTAAACAAATATTTGTGAATTTTAAAAATTGTTCGCAAATAGTTGAAAAATTGTTTGTCGATTCAAAAAATTCCACGAATTTGAAAATGTTCAAGAACTCCAGAAAATTTCACGAAGTAAAAAAAGAAATCAAATTTTAAAATATTTATGAATTTCAAAAAGTTCATAAATTTGAAAAATGTCCGTAATTTTTGTAAATATTAAAAAAATGATTTTTTTTGTGATTTTCAAAAAAAATTGTTGAAAAATGTGAGTTCAAAAAAATGTTGGTTGTGACTATCAGTCCATCTCCAAGACATAGGGTGTACACTTTTTTTTTGAAACGGAGGCAAAAGTTTTGCCTCATCGATTAATTAAGAAGAAGAGAATTGCCCAATTAATTAAAGGAAAACCGGGCGAAAACCAATACAAACGGAGGACGGACTAACTACTCACATGGCAAGAAAAACCCCACAACCGCATAGGCGGCCCCCGCCGGACTCTTTGATTACACAACATCCACAAATCTCGACATTGCTACTACGCCATGTGCCCCCCGACAAGAACACCTCGATATAAGACATCAAACACCTTCCAACCCACAACGACGACCCAATCCAAGAGGATGGGCCGAGAGAATGAAGATCATCCATCAAGTGGATAATGAGTTTTCTATTTTTTTTATTCTTTAGATTGCTTACCACATGTGTTACCAAGTGGCTATTAGTCTATGTCCAAGACTAAAGATATATCCAATGGTTTTATGTTCCTTTATCCTGTGAAATACTCCCTCCGTCCCACAATATAACAACGTTTTTGACACTAGTGTAGTGTCAAAAACACCTTTATATTATGGGATGGGGGGAGTAGTTACCAAGTGGCCATCTCATGAATATATATATATATGGAAGTCTAGGGAAATCATTCTGCTGTGCTTCGTGTATTGAATAACATTTACTTTCATTTCTCATTCTAAACAACGAAGATTCACAACATGGTGAAATTGAAGGAAACATGGATTTTTTTGAAGAAATATGATACAATGGTATCTTTGTGATTACAAAAACGCCAAATCGGAGATGGGTAAGGATTTCTCTTTTCATGTTCAGAACCCTCTGCCCCCTCTTCTCCAATGTGGCATGTAAGATACCTCAGCTATAAACAATCTGTCTTATACCCTCATACAATATTGTGATGCTAGTCTTATTCTGTATTTTAAATTTCTCTGCTTGTTAGCCAACATTTAGATCCCGCGTCGACGGTGACAGCGCATGGCAGCGGCAAACTCCAGCGAGCCGCGGTCCAGCCTGAGCCCGAGCCTAGCCAAGCCGGGCCAGGAATATCAAATCGTTGAGCCGCCGGTCTGGTCCCAGGCCGACTTGCTCCTGGCGGTCTAAAGGACAGCTCAGTAAGGGAACGCACCTGACCTGACCGTGTCCATCCTTAATATACTGACCCATAATGGTCCTACTTTAACTAACAAATGGAGTGGTTGATGAGCTGAAGATGGCTAGACAAATGGAGTGGTTGTCTTCTTCCATGCAGGCCGGGAGAGGGTGGTTGATGAGGGGAACCTATCGACCAGTTAAATCTAATTGTAAAGTTGGCAGGATGTGTAGCTAAGAGACGAGGTAGCAGGTTGGAAGGGATTGGATTTAGAATTCACAATGCCATCATCGTAGAAAATGTAACCAGACTGCAATGGTATAATGTTTCTAGGAAGCTTCCTGTGCCTTTCCAGCAAGTCGGAGCCGGCCTACGTATTTTCTGTCAATTTCCGGAGCAATTTCCAGCCGTTTTATGTAGCTCCTTCATATCTATCTTGACTCCACGGTCTACACCCAGAACGATTCACCTGTGAAAGTGAGACATTGTGAAGAAACATAGAACACTGATGACTGTAAATTTGATCTATACCATACCTCATTGTGAAGCTGGAGAGAAACGCCTATAGAACCTCAAAGAAGGTTACAGAGTTCAGCAAACAGTAGCATGCTGCTTGCACAGGAAGAATTCCAGCAAGTGAGGATGGGACATTCTCTAGCAATATATATAGAGTGAGAGCAAGGACGGGACATCTGGTTTGGAAAACTGATATTTGTTTCCTCAAGCTATAATTTTTGCCCTACAGATGCCCTTTAGAATATTACTTTGCTTATGTGCTCCTGCAGCCTTCGTTAAAAAACCGATATTTGTTTGGTGATCTAAACTCTAGAGGAAGAAGTTAGTGCGCTAAACAAAAATCTCTGGTAGAGAACCGAGTTTTCATTTTGGACTGAAAAGAATTGATGCAGCTAACACATTCCACGCAGAAATTCTTCCTCTTTATGAGATTCCTTGTTCTCAATTCGTCCTGGAGGAAAAATTAAGTATGAAAAATATCAAGTTACATAGCAAAAGATAAAAATCTCTGTGCCTCCCATCTAGTGCGCCATAAAAATCTTCCCCATCCATGCTGAACCAGTCTTCGCAGCAGTTGCATGCATGTTATTCTTACCTCTTCTCTCATTGTCCTATCTGCAAGTTATAAAATTATGCATTCCCAGGGCTTGAACATTATTCGGTTGGAATCATTTGTGATGACTGTACAAACAATTGTTTATATATGCAAGTTGCACAAAATTATAGAAATGTTGACATATGCCATCAGTAGGTACAACTACCAGTCAATATACAACTCTTGAATTCATTGATCTTCTTTCTCTCTCCAGCAACCTCCCATTCCCATACCAAGCAGCCCTGACGCGTGAGATCTGCACAGGGCCGGCGACGAATGAGCAGCAGTATCATTGCTCTTACACCAAAGATCAAATTTGGGCTTCGTTGAGGTGAATGCTCTCCTCAATCTTTACCTTATTTTGCTCATCGATTCTACATCTTCTTTTTTTAATTAGCTATACAAACCATGAAATTTTTATGCATATATATCAAAAAGTACGCACAGGATCTACACAAACTAAGCTATTATGGAACTATAAGAAATAAAGTAAAATAGAAAGAGGATTACAAGGTGGTAATCCATGCTTCGAATCAGGGGCACAATCTTTCCTGGCTCCATAAGAAGATAAGAAGGTTTTCGGTATTCTGTCAACGCCTAATTGCTTTTCTGTTCCTTCATATGCAGCAGTTTCCTATTCCTCCGAACTGCAAGATCATGGCAGAGTCACTGCTTCTCCCTCTAGTGCGTGGCGTGGCTGGCAAGGCCGCAGACGCACTAGTCGAGACGGCGACCCGCATGTGTGGCCTCGACGACGACCGCCAAATACTCGAGCGGCATCTACTAGCCGTCGAGAGCAAGCTGGCCAACGCTGAGGAGATGAGCGAGAAAAATCCCTATGTCAAGAGCTGGATGAAGGAGCTCAAGTCCGTCGCCTACCAGGCCGACGACGTACTTGACGACTTCCAGTACGAGGCGCTGCGCCGCCAGTCTAAGATTGGCAAGTCCACTACCCGAAAGGCAGTCAGCTACATCACGCGCCACAGCCCGCTGCTCTTCCGCTTTGAAATGAGCAGGAAACTCAAGGACGTCCTCAAGAAGATCAATAAGTTGGTTACGGAGATGAACACGTTTCGCTTGGAGAGTTCTGTCCTTGGCGGCAGACACACTCAAAACTGGACGATACTACCCAGATCTTTGGAAGAGATGATGATAAGGAGGTGGTGGTGAAGTTACTACTGGACCAGCAGGATCATCGGAGAGTGAAGGTGCTGCCCATCATTGGGATGGGAGGTCTTGGAAAGACGACTCTTGCTAAGATGGTCTATAATGACCAAGGGGTCAAGCAACATTTCGAGTTGAAGATGTGGCACTGTGTGTCCGACAACTTGGATTTGATTGCTCTTTTGAAATCCATCATTGAGTTGGCTGTAAGTGGAAGATGTGACATGCCTGACACGATTGAGCTGTTGCAAAAGAAACTTGAGCAAGTCATTGGCCAAAAAAGATTTATACTCGTGCTTGATGATGTGTGGCATGAAGATGAGAGGAAGTGGGAGGATGTCCTCAGGCCTCTTTTGTGTACTGTTGGTGGACCAGGAAGCGTAATTGTTGTCACAACTCGAAGCCAGAAAGTAGCCTCTATAATGCAGACCCTTGGAATCCATAAGCTAGCATGTCTGAGTGAACAAGATTCATGGGAATTGTTTGCACAGAAAGCATATGGCAACGTTGTAGAGCAGGAGCAAGCAGAGTTGGTCAGCATTGGCAAATGTATTGTCAACAAATGCAGGGGGCTGCCTCTTGCTCTCAAGACAATGGGTGGATTGCTGAGTTCAAAGGAAAAGGTACAGGAATGGAAGGCCATCGAAGAAAGTAACATTAGGGATAATGATGGAGGCAAATATGAGGTCATGCCCATACTCAAGTTAAGCTACAAACACCTGTCCTCTGAAATGAAGCAATGTTTTGCATTCTGTGCAGTTTTTCCCAAGGATTATGTGATGGAGAAGGATAGATTGATCCAATTATGGATGTCAAATGGCTTTATTCAAGAAGAGGGAACAATGGATTTAATACAGAAAGGAGAAATCATTTTCGATGAGTTGGTTTGGAGGTCCTTCCTCCAAGATCGGAAAGTGGCATTCATACCTGCTGTCAATGGTGCTAAAATGGGCTATGATGAGATTATATTATGTAAAATGCATGACTTAATGCATGATCTAGCAAAAGATGTCACAGATGAATGTGCAAGTATAGAAGAAATGACTCAAAGCAATTTTAAAAGATGTTTGTCACCTGAAAGTATCAAATGAATTGGAAAATATCAGTGGGTTATGCAAAAGCATAACATACCTCCGCACTTTATTAGCTCCTTCAGTATCACACAAGAATGTTAAAGAGTTGCTGCGGGTATCAACACCACTAAGAGCATTGCATTGGTCCGCCTCTTCAACTGTCATTTGCAAGGCCATAAATTCTAAACATTTACGGTATCTTGACATCTCTGGGTCTAGCATCATAAGGCTGCCAGATGCAATATGCGTGTTGTATAACTTGCAACACACTGAGGCTCATAGATTGCCAGGAGCTGCAGCAGTTACCAGAAGACATGGCAAGACTGAGAAAGCTCATGCATCTTTATCTTTCTGGTTGTCATAGTCTCAAAAGTATGTCTCCAAACTTTGGTCTATTGAACAATCTTCACATATTAACATCATTTGTTGTGGAAACTAAAGATGGCCTTGGAATAGAGCAACTCAAAAACATGCAACACCTTAGCAATAGATTGGAACTGTTAAATCTAAGCAAGATAAAGAGTGGGGAGAATGCAAAGGAAGCCCATCTCAGTCAGAATTAAAACCTAATTGAGCTGTTGTTCTCTTGGGACCAAGAAATAGATGATGGGCATAAGGATATGGTCTGTAATGTAGAAGAAGTACTTCAGTGTTTAGAACCTCATAGTAATCTCCAAAAGTTGCTGATAAATGGATATGGTGGCCTGGAAATATCACAGTGGATGAGAAAGCCTCAGATGTTTAACTGCTTGAGAGAACTCAGAATGTCCGACTGCCCAAGATGCAAGAGTATACCTGCTGTATGGTTCTCGGTCTCTCTGGAGACTTTGTCCTTATATAACATGGATAACCTGACAACATTATGTAATAACCTTGATGTGGAATGCGGAGGATGCATTACCCCTCTGGAGATTATCCCAAGGTTGAAGAAGATGAGGTTGATTGAGTTACCAAGCCTGGAGATGTGGGCAGAAAATAGTGTGGGAGAGCCTAGTCATAACCTGGTAACATTCCCGGTGCTTGAAGAGCTAAGAATCGAAAATTGCCCCAAGCTTGCTAGTATTCCAGTGGCCCCCATTGTCAGCGAGCTGATAATAGATGGAATTCACAGTACTGCAGTCGGTTCAGTTTCTATGAACATCCTTTTGGGCTCTTGGCCACTTCTCGTCAGCTTAACTCTTCGATCTAAGGAAGACATATCCATATTAACTCTAGAAGCCCAGCAAAACCGAAGTCAAATGCCTCTTGAAAAACTTACGAGTTTGACTCTGGAAGGGCCCAACAGCTTGATCAGAAGCTCCGGATTGTCCAGCTCACAACTTATGGTTTGGAAATGCTTTCTGTTCGTGAGAACTTTGACGATTAGCAAATGCAGCAATCTTGTCCGCTGGCCAACAAAGGAGCTAGAGTGCTTGGATGGCCTCCGCTATCTATGTATCCAAAATTGTGAAAACCTGGGGGGGAACACTTCATCGCCTGAGGAGGAAACCCTTCCACTGTACCTGGAGGTATTAAAGATTTCAGAGTGCCGCAGCGTGGTGGCACTGCCTTCGAACCTTGGAAATCTGTCCAAGCTTAGTAGTCTCTTTGTGCGTTGCTGCAGCGGCCTGAAAGCGCTGCCTGATGGGATGTGTGGCCTCACTTCTCTCAGGTCATTGACGATTTGGGCTTGTCCAGCTCTGGAGGAATTCCCGCATGGTCTCCAGCAGCGTTTGCCAGCCCTCGAACTCCTGAAGGTAGTTGGCTGCCTAGAGTTAGCAAGACGATGCAGAGAAGGTGGGGAGTATTTCCACTTGGTCTTCGCTGTCCCAAATAAATACTACATTTGTTGTTAGGCTTCATGAAAATCCAAGCTGCAAGGTGCCCTGGTAAAAAATAAATATGCCTTTTGTCTAATGTTTGTCATATCAAATTCGGTGATAGTACCATGCGATGCTAAGGCGATGAATCGATGTACCTGCAGGTCAGAATCTCCGAATTTTAGCAGCTGCCTCATCAATCTCCACGGTTGGGGCTTGGAGGAGAGGGGGCGAGACTTGCCCGCGCTGACGGAGACGAGGAAGGAGCAGAGGAGGTGGAGGGGGAGAGATCTGGATGTGCGTCAGGGGCAGCAATTACGCCCCAGAGCAGAGTTTGTGTTCATGGATCCGCTGATAATATATATCCCGGAAGTAAATATTGTTGCTTGCTTCATCTCTACTACTTCCTGTAACTGCTTAGAGTTAACTCTGCGTATGTGGGGTGGAGTTGTGAACATTTGCTGCTAACTGTTAGCAGATGCCCCACCTGGAGACTCCAAGCACATCCGAATGTGGTTCTCAGCAGATTGCCGATGCCATGTTGCCAATGACTTCAGGTTCGCAAAGGTTGAAATTCAGACAGGCTTTGAAGAGCATGACCGAGGCAGAGGCGCATATGCCTGCATTCTGATCATAGATTAAAATCGCGGGAGAAACAATTTCGCGGCAGCCTCTCCCAGCAGCTATAGCAGCCGCCATAGCGGGCAATCGCGGCAAATAGCGGAAATTTTTCTGATGGGAGAGATGATTTCGGGAGGGTTTTGCTCATTGTTCAGCCATTAAGAGGGATCTGTGGAGGATTTCCCGGCAACAGCCATAGCATAGCGGCGAGGCTCCCGGGCAGCTATAGCGCAGCTATCGCGGGCTATTTTAATCTATGATTCTGATGCCACTGTCTAATACTGCATATCCATAGAGACCAAGTGTTTCAGGTAAAAAGCTTTGACCAACACCTTATACTTTAACCTTGCATAGCATATACCACCTTGATTACTTATCTGACAACCTTACGTATACACAGGACAACTACAAGACACCAACTCTTCTTCTAAATAGTGATTGGTCCATTTGGATTTGGAAGGTACGTTCATCCTCAGCAGTGCTCAGATCGACCAAGCGCATGCAGCGCACTTGGTTCTCCTCTCCTCTATAAATAAATACTCTTACTGAAATTGCTTAAATGATGACACTAGCTAGTACTTAATCTGAAGCAACGGAAGAAATGGTTCTGGTTCAGCCACATTTACTTGCGTTTGCTTCCCCTCTCCTCTATAATGGTTGGAGAAATTGCTTATCCACAACAATTTCAGCGGATGATAAGTTGGTAATATGAACGCTAACACGTACGATGATTCGGTGTACCTGCAGGTCGGAATCTCTGAAATCCTACACAACATGAAGGCAGCGACGATCGAACTGTAAGAGGAAGCACTATAATGTGGGTTGTAGTTTTTTATGAGCCAGACTCATGTATAATTCAGTGGGCACTAAAGATGGCGAATGACAAAGCTGTGAACATGAGGCTGAAGTTTTTTATGAGCCACTCCTGGTTCAAATCTGTGTGTACACATGTCACAAAGCTCAAATTGATTCCGCGATTTAACAGATGACCTTCTCTTTGGCTTGACTTTATCCAGAAGTTTTCTTGCCTACAATGTGGGTTGCATCCTAACTATCACAAAGTTCCTTTGTAGCTCGTCCTACATGAAACCTCTTATTTTTAGCCCTTCAACATTGCTTTGAGATCCGTACTCTCCAACTAACTTGCAACAAGCAGATTTCTCTTTTTTATTTCTCTCAAATGAAAGAACATATGAACTTTAAACTTTGCAGATCAAACAAACTTTACAACTTCAATGTGTGAAAAAACTTTCAGATTTTTTGGACCAACATAAATATACAAAATGAGGATTTTTTTGATTAAAAAAAATAATTTTAAGCATTTTAAATGCATGAAAAAAATCTGAAACTTTTTTCCCACATAGTAATTAGAATGTTTTGTTGTCCTGCAAAGTGTGAACTTTATACGTTGTTTCGTTTGAGAGAAACAAAAATGACAAATGTGCCTGCACGGATCTTGATGCAATAATGGATGGCTAAGATAAAGGGTACCATGTAGCTCAAGCTACACAAAACCACACTCACTAACTATCATTCGCTGTAAAATCAGAATGTTGTAACTATATATGAATGGTGAGTTTTTATTTTAACTCAAGGATGGATATGTAATGCCATTGATTCATGTCATTAACTCGGGAATAGTTGCGGTGTGACAATATCCTTTTGTGTTCTTGTCTGAGAGGAGAGGGGCAGACATGTGCGTCTGTCACAAGCAGCGGACGCGAAGTATCTGAGCTTGAGTTCAAATGAGCTTGGATGAACCTTAAAATTGAAGAACAAATCTGAATTTTTTTTCGTGGAAAACTTTGATAAATGTTCCAAGTGCTTGAAAATTTTCATCATGAGATCATATTCGTGGAAGGCATGACAAAAAAAAATTGATGCGCTACTTTCGAAATCATTTTGGAGCACTGATTTTTTTTGCCACACCTTCCATAAATGTGATATCATGATGAAAATTTACAAACACTTAGAACATTTGGCAAAATTTACCACCAAAAAAATTCAGAATTTTTTATTTGTTTTTTCATTTTTTTTATTTACTGCTCATCCGAGCTCATTTGAGCTCGAGCTCAGAAGGGTACTTTGAACAAGCAGCACGCATCACTCGAAGCAGACATCAAATAAGTTGTCTGAGTTTTCTTTTTAGGAAAATGAGTTGTCTGAGTTTGCTGAACTCAAACAGCAAATGACTAGTAGTGGTGTCTGTTGGGAGGAGCAAAAGGCAAGCCAGACAAACAAATGGCTACCTATTGGTAATCATTCAGTACTCCCTTTGGTCCATAATAGGTGTCGTAGTTTTGAAGTACGGTTGAATTAAACTTGGTTCGAAACTGCGATAGTTATTTTGGATCGGAGGCAGTTTAAAACAGTTGGTGCACTGCTAACTGGGCATTCTGGAGAAAAAAAAAGGAAGTATCTATTTGTTTATTTAACCGGTGAAAACAAATTTTAGAAATCCTATATCGTAATCGGATCTGCCTACTAGCAAGACACGGACGGTGGACATAAATACGAGCTGTGGTTACTGTTTCTACGTTTTCAGAATCAACAGCTGACAGCATGGTGAGGCACAACAGTCCAGTGGTGTTAACCTTCAGTTCTTGTAGAAGTACTTTACCGTTGTGATCTCCATCGCGGGCAACTCCCCGCCGTCGAACACCAGCGTTATCTTCATGAACGTCAGATCTGCCACAGATTGACCGATAGCATGTTATGTTTCTGAACTCCCCTGCTTATCTAACAAATCATGCTTGAATAGCTGCTTATCAGACAACATGCATAAAATGAAATTTGTACCATATTTGATTGTCCTGAACCTGATGACCGTAAATCTGATCTCTAGATTCCCTACCATCATACCTGATTGTACAGTTGCAGAGGAATGCCTACAAAACCCTGAGTCCAACAAACAACCGCATGCTGTCTGCAGCACAGGAAGGATTCTGGTCAGCTGACCGTAGTAAGTAGCAGAGTCTCTAGCGAAGTAGCGATAGACTGAAACTGAAGATGGGACTTCTCACTTCTGGTTCGGAAACTGATATCTGTTCCACCAGATAATATTTCTACGCTGGAGATGATTAATCTTACTCCAGGTGCCCTTTACAATATAGTTAACTTATGTGCTCCTACAGCCATACTTGAACTGATAATTGAGCCGCTGCGTCATGAAAAGAATTGATGCAGCATGAGTACCTCTTCAGAATTTTCTTGCGATGACATAGATAGTACCTTTCACATAGAAATTTTTCCTGCTTATGCGATTTCTGGTTTTCAATTCGTCCTGGAGGCTGGAGCAGTGGCCAACAGAAAAAAAAGTTATAAAGCAAATTAACCAAAATATGATACTGAAGTAGTACTGGCATACAGTTGCAAATAAATAATGAGGGGCACCTGTAGGCACACTATCAGTAGCTCTTGGATTCCTTCTCTCCAACAACTGCACAGGGGGGCGCGCAGCTTTGGTTATCTCCATATAAATTAGGGGTCACTGGTACGTACGAGGCACAATCCCAAACCAAGCAGCCTTGACGTGCGAGAGATCTGCACAGGACCAGCGGCGAAGAGCATCAGTATCATTGCTCTTTCACCAAAGATCAAATCCTTACCTTGTTTTGCTCTTCATCGGTTCTTCATCTTCTGTTTTTGAGCTGTACAGACCATGAAACTTGTATGTATATAGTATATCAAAAAGTATGTACAAGATCTATGCAAGCTAAGCTATTGTGGAACTAAGAGAAATAAAGTAAAATAGAAGGAGGATTACAAGGTGGTAAGCCATGCTTTGAATCTAGGGGCACAATGCTTCCTGGATCCATAGGGAGATAACTGGGTTGTTCGGTGTTCTGTCAGTGCTTAATTGCTTTTCTGTTCTTTCATGTGATGCAGTTTCCTATTCCTCCGATCTGCAAGACCATGGCAGAGTCACTGCTTCTCCCTCTAGTGCGCGGCGTGGCTGGCAAGGCCACAGACGCACTGGTTGAGACTCTGACCCGGATGTGTGGCCTTGACGATGACTGCCGAAAGCTGGAGCGCCAGCTGCTAGCCGTCGAGTGCAAGCTGGTCAATGCTGAGGAGAGGAGCGAGACAAATGGCTATGTCAAGAGCTGGATGAAGGAGCTCAAGTCTGTCGCCTACGAGGCCGACGATGTCCTCGATGATTTCCAGTACGAGGCACTGCACCGATAGTCAAAGATTGGCATATCCACTTACCGCAAGGTGCTCAGCTACGTCACCCGCCGCAGCCCGCTGCTCTTCCGTTTTGAAATGAGCAGGAAACTCAAGAGCGTCCTAGAGAAGATCAATAACTTGGTTGAGGAAATGAACAAGTTTGGCCTGGAAAATTCTGTCTGTAGGGAGAAGCAGGAACATCCTTGGCGGCAGACGCACTCAAAACTGGACGACACTACGCAGATCTTTGGAAGAGATGATGATAAGGAGGTGGTGGTGAGGTTGCTGCTGGACCAGCAGGATCAGCAGAGGGTGGAGGTGCTGCCCATCATGGGGATGGGAGGTCTTGGCAACACGACTCTTGCCAAGATGGTCTATAATGACCCAGGGGTCCAGCAACATTTCAAGTTGAAGATGTGGCACTGTGTGTCTGACAACTTTGATGTCATTGCTCTTTTGAAATCCATCATTGAGTTGGCTATAAGTGGAAGATGTGACATGCCTGACACGATTGAGCTGTCGCAAAGGAAACTTGAGCAAGTCATTGGACAAAAAAGGTTTATGCTCGTCCTTGATGATGTGTGGAACGAAGATGAGAGGAAGTGGGAGGATGTCCTGAAGCCTCTTTTGTGTTCTGTTGGTGGAACAGGAAGCGTAATTGTTGTCACAACTTGAAGCCAGAAAGTGGCCTCTATAATGCAGACCCTTGGACCCCATAGGCTAGCACGTCTGACTGAACCACATTCATGGGATTTGTTTGCGCAGAAAGCATATAGCAACGGTCTAGAGCAGGAGCAAGCAGAGTTGGTCAGCATTGGCAGACGTGTTGTCAACAAATGCAGGGGGCTGCCACTTGCTCTCAAGACAATGGGTGGATTGCTAAGTTCATATCAACAAGTACAAGAATGGAAGGCCATCGAAGAAAGAAATATTACGGATATTGTTAGAGGGAAAGATGAGATCATGTCCATCCTAAAGTTGAGCTACACACACCTATCATCTGAAATGAAGCAATGTTTTGCATTCTTAGCAGTTTTCCCCAAGGACTATGTGATGGACAAGGACAAGTTGATCCAACTATGGATGGCAAATGGTTTTATTCGAGAGATGGGAACAATGGATTCGAGAGATGGCAAATGGTTTTATTCGAGAGAGGAGAATTCATTTTTCATGAGTTGGTTTCGAGGTCCTTCCTCCAAGATATCACACACAATTCTGGCACAACAAGTTATGTGACTATTAACTGCAAGATGCGTGATTTAATGCATGATCTAGCAAGAGATGTCACAGATGAATGTGCAAGTATAGAAGAACTTACTCAGCAGAAAGCATTATTAAAAGATGTTTGTCACATGCAAATTTTAAATGTTGAATTGGAACAAATCAGTGGGTTATGCAAAGGAAGAACGAACCTCCGCACTTTGTTAGCTCCTTCACACAAGGATTTTGAAGAGTTGCTACAGGCATCGGCATCACTAAGAGCATTGCATTGCTCCCCTTCTTCAATTATTAATTGCAAGGCCATAGATGCAAAACATCTACGATATCTTGACCTCTCTAGGTCTAACATCACTAAGTTGCCAGAATCAATATGTGTGTTGTATAACTTGCAAACATTGAGGCTCATAGGTTGTTGGCTGCTGGAGCAATTACCAAAAGACATGGCAAGACTGAGAAAGCTCATCTATCTTCATCTTTCTGGTTGTGGTCTTCTTGAAAGTATGTTTCCTAACTTTGGTCTATTGAACAACCTTCAGATATTAACAACATTTATTGTCGATACTGGAGATGGCCTTGGAATAGAGCAGCTCAAAGACCTGCAACGCCTTAGCAATAGGTTGGAACTACTGAATTTGGATAAGATAAAGAGTGGCGAGAATGCAAAAGAAGCCAATCTCGGTCAGAAGAAAAATCTAAGTGAGTTGTTGTTCTCTTGGGACCAAAAAATAGACGAGCCTAGAGATGTGGAAGAAGTGCTTCAGTGTTTAGAACCTCATAGTAATATCCAAAAACTGGAGATACATGGATATTATGGCCTAGAAATATCACAATGGATGAGAAAGACTCAGATGTTTGACTGCTTGAGAGAACTCAAAATGTCTAACTGCCCAAAATGCAAGAGTATCCCTGTAATATGGCTCTCGGTCTCTCTAGAGATTTTGGTCTTGTGGTGGATGGATAAACTGACAACATTATGCAATAACATTGGTGTGGAAGCTGGAGGACGCATTACCCCTCTGCAAATTTTCCCAAATTTGAAGAAGCTGTGTTTGATGAAGTTATCAAACCTGGAGATATGGGCAGAAAATAGTGTAGGAGAGTCTCAGATGTTTCAAAGTTTGGAAGAACTCGAAATGTCCGACTGCCCAAGATGCAAGAGTATACCTGTCATATGGTTCTCGGTCTCTCTGAAAATTTTGTCCTTGGAGAAGATGGATAACCTGACCACACTATGTAATAACCTTGATGTCAAAGCTGGAGGATGCATTACCCCTCTTCAAATTTTTCCAAGGTTGAAGAAGATGAGGTTAATTAGGTTACCAAGCCTAGAAATACGGGCAGAAAATAGTGTGGGAGAGCTTAGTGATAACCTGGTAACATTCCCGGTGCTTGAAGAGCTAGAGATCAAAAATTGCCCCAAGCTTGCAAGTATTCCAGTGATCCCCATCATCAACGACTTGAAAATAGTTGGAGTTCACAGTACTGCAGTTAGTTTAGTTTTTATAAAACGTCTGTTTGGGTAATTGGCCATTTCTTGTCAGGTTAACTCTTGGGTCACTCGAAGACATACCCATGTTGCCTCTAGAAGCCCAGCAAAGTCAAAGTCAAATGCCTCTTGAAAAACTTGAGCGTTTGTATCTGGAAGGCCCCAACAGCTTGGTCACAAGCTCTGGATTGTCCAGCTCACAACTTATGCTTTGGAAATGCTTTTCGTTCGTGAAAGAGCTGACGATTAGCAGTTGCAGCAATCTTGTCCGCTGGCCAACAGAGGAGCTCCGGTGCTTGGATCGCCTCCGCTTTCTATGGATAAAAAATTGTGACAACCTGGAGGGGAAGACTTCATCATGTGAGGAGGAAACCCTTCCACTGTCCCTGGAGATGTTGTTGATTAACGACTGCCAGAGTGTGGTGGCACTGCCTCCGAACCTTGGAAATCTGGCCAAGCTGAGGAGGCTCCAATTGTATCACTGCCCTGGCCTGAAAGCGCTGACTGATGGGATGTGTGGCTTGAATTCTCTTAGGGATTTGGCGATTCATGGCTGTCCAGCTGTGGAGAAATTCCCACACGATCTCCTTGAGAGGTTGCCAGCCCTCGAAAACATAAGCATATTTGAATGCCCGCAGTTGGGAAGACGATGCAGAGAAGGTGGGGAGTATTTCCACTTGCTCTCCTCTGTCCCACATAAGTGGATCCGTGAATGACGGCGTCATGAAGATCCAGAATACTGTAGCCGCGAAGTAAATCGGTATACGGCTGAGTTCCCTGGTAAACGATCAATCTTGCTGCTGTCTAAGTAACTGTTCCTGCATTAAATCCGGTGATAACATGCGATGCATCGACGTACCTGCAGGTGGGAGTCTCTGAACTCTGAAGCAGGCAATGGTCGATCTGCCCCCATCTTGCTGTCATCCTCCTCGGCATGCAGGGCGCAGAGGGCGGAGAGGAAGGTTGGCGCCGCGGCCTGAGGCAACCGCCGTCCCAGGTCTAACATCACTAGGACCTGCTGATAATATCCTGGAAGTTCATATGGTTGCTTCATCTCTGCTAGCCAGTACTTCATGTTACTGCCTAGTGTTAGACTTTCGACTGTGCATGTGTGGGGAGTTGTGAACATTTGCTGCTAACTGACGCCAAACACATCCAATTCTGGTTCGCAGCAGATTGCCGATGCCAACTTATTGCTTAGTGTTGATCTCAGGTTTTCAAGACTATCATCATGGCTGGGGCTCCAGAGGAAGACGCATGTAGTATGCCTGAATTCAGGTAATCAACTTGATGGAGGCAAATCAACTTGATGGAGACCAAACATATTCATAGAGACCAAACATATTGATATTGTTTCAGGTAATCAACTTGATGGAGGCAAATCAACTGAGCCTCATGTGTGCTCTGTTTTCCTGCATGCATAAATAAACAGGAGTACTGAAATCGCTTAAACGACACAGGTGGTTAATCTGAAGCCAGCCACGGAAGAAATGGTTGGGCACATGAGATTCCGCGGATGATAACATGGATTGCTCACGCGATGAAGGAAGGAAGCAGCAGTAGTGGATGAGCTGTAAGAGGAAGCTTCGCTACTCTCGTCCGCCCCATCTCGCCGCTGTGCGCACCGCGGCCGTCCTACCCGCCAGAGCGCAAGCCGGGAGGGTGGGCGGCGGTGGTTCGACGGTGGAGCTAGCAAGATGCGGCGTGGAGGAGAGGTGGGGATCTGGATGGAGATGGATGGACACTGTGTGGGCAGAGGCCCAATGGACACCAGCAGAGGAGAGGTGGGCTGGGCTGGGCCATTACTTGTAGTATTTACCCATTTCAGAAAAAAAATTGTTTTCCCTAGAAAAAACTATTGTGTATCCATTTGGTTTACAAGTATGGACGTTTGGTTCCTGGGTGTATATACACCTTATATGCAAAACAAAGAGTAATTAAAAAAATCAAAAAATCTGATTAAATAAATTAAACCTGACCTTCTATTGTACTTGTAAAAAAATCTACGAAGAAACCCCTGTTGACTTCAGAGCAAAAAGTTAAAAATGTAAGGTCAAATAGGTGTGAAAAGTAACTTGAATATAGCAATATTTTTTCCCAGAAGTCAACCGAAGTTTTTCCTTCGCGAAAATTTATATACTAGTGCCAAAAAAAAGTCAAGTTTATTCAAAAAAACGTTCTATAATTTTTGACTTCTTTTGCAAAAAAAATTATATTCCCATATAGAGTGTATATACACTCATGAACCAAATGGCATTTCCCTTTGGTTTATGGACTATCCACAAAAAAGTGGTTAGCAATATGTGCCCAAGAAATAACTTCGTGAAAGTACTTTTAAAGGACTACTCTATCTGCAAGTCTTAACTATAATATATATAAGAAACACTTCCAGTCCTTTGATATATTTACTTTCCAATCAACATTGATAGCTTTTCATTTTTCAAAAGCCAGAAGCAGTATTACATACACGAGTTCATTGCTTCAATATGTGCAACATAAGCTAGTTATGCGGATCGAAACTACAACACACATGATGATTCCTTGTAGAAAATTCACACGATGCAACATCCACCGGTCGCTGGGCTTTCAGTCTACCTCACCGACAGTTCGATCTGCTACATCATGCAAAAATGTCCAAGAAATGTGGTCTGTATAGCATTGCTCTATGCGGTGTTAGACATTATCTTGTGTCACACGCCAAGGTAGTTAGAGATAGAGTTATCCTACCTATGTATCGTTTATCTTTCTATCTCTTCTTCTGTAATCCCCGATGTATCTCCTCTCGGTTATGATGTATGCGCTATTGGGAGGTGCGCCCCAACCTATCAATATATACACCGCGGGCCTCTTGTTTGGAGGTTGAGACGCTTCTTTACGATCTTTACATGGTATACAGAGCTACCCTCTTCCCCTACGTCTAGCCATCCCTTCTCCCATCTCCAAACTCGACAATGTCGGCGTCCACCTCGGTTGTCTCCACCGGCCTCAACAACAATGTCTCCGAACCCCTCACTCGTTCCAATTATGTTCTCTGGCGTGCCCAAGCTCGTTCCCAGATCATGGGGGCGGGTCTCTTCGGGTACGTCGACAAAACCCTAGAAGCGCCACCCAAAACCATCACCAACAAGAACGCCGAGGGCAAAGATCAGGTGACTGTAAACCCTGCTTATGCACCTTGGCTCATCCAAGACCAACCGATCGTCGCATACCTCCTCCGCAATCTGTCGAAAGAAGTCCTAATCCAAGTAGCATCCCTTGAAACCTCCCATGCCATCTGGTCTGCCCTCGCCAACATGTTCTCTGCCCAATCCGCTCCCGCTGCAACCACATCCGTATCTCTCTCACCACGGCCCAGAAGGGAACCCAGTCCGCTGCTGCATACTTTGGCTACATGCGTGGTCTCGTTGATGAGATTGCAGCGGCTGGGAAACCCATCGATGAGGACGAACTCGTTTCTCACATCATCTCCGGGCTCGACATGGAATATCAGCCCATCATCAGCGCCCTGGACGTGCGCCCTGAGCCAACCACCGTCGATGAACTCTTCGGTATGGTATCCACCTTTGATCAGCGGGTTGAGATGTTCCAGGGCACCGACGGCCAAGCCTTCAAATCATCGGCCAACGCCGCTTCCCGCGGACGGGGTGGCCCTTCCAAAGGTTACCGCGGCGGCGGCGGTGGTTCTCGCGGTGGTGGAGGCCACTATGGCGGCGGTGGTGGCGGTCACCACGGCGGCGGTGGCGGTGTTCACTACCCCAACTCCCACGGTGGTGGCAGCAGCGGCCACTACGGTGATGGTGGTGTCAACCATGGTGGTAACTATGGTGGCCACTACTCCAACTCCGGAGGCGGCGGAGAACACAACTACAACAACGGTGGTCGCCCCTTCTACAACAACAACAGGGGAGGCCAGAACAACTACAACAACAACTTCCGAGGGTATGATGAATATGAAGGAAAGTGTCAAATTTGCAAGAAAACTAATCATATTGCAAAGCAATGCAAGTGGCGTTATGCAGATGACAACTCACAAAAAAGAAAGTTGCCGCAACGGCCAACAAGTCAGATGGAGTAGATACAAATTGGTATGCTGATTCTGGCGCTTCTGACCACATCACCCATGAGCTTGAGAAAGTCACCATGCATGAGAAATATCACGGTCATGAGCAAGTTCACAATGCCAATGGTACAGGTATGGAGATAAGCAATATTGGTCATTCAATTATTCGTTCCCCACATAGAGACATTCACCTGAAAAATATTTTGCATTGTCCCACTTCATCAAAAAATCTCCTATCTGTTCATCGCATTGCCCTTGACAATAATGTATTTTTAGAATTTCACCCATTCTTCTTTTTGATCAAGGATCAGGTCACGAAGCAAATCCTCTATTGAGGTAGATGCGTGGATGGACTGTACCCGTTGATTCCTCAAGTTAGCCGATTCAATAAACAAGTGTGTAGTGCCATCAAGCTGTCGTTTAAGAGATGGCATGCCCCTTTAGGCCACCCTTCTTTTTCCGTTGTCAAACAAATTCTTAGCAAAAATAAACTCCCGGTTGTTGGGGAGCATAATTCTGAAACTATTTGTGATTCTTGCCAAAGAGCAAAAAGCCATCATTTGCCTTATCCTGTTTCCACTAGCATCTCTGTTAAGCCATTGCAACTCATATTTTCAGATGTGTGGGGTCCTGATCCTCTTTCTGTTGGGAAACATGCCTATTATGTTAGTTTTATTGATGATTATAGCAAGTATACATGGATCTATCTTCTTAAGAAAAGATCTGATGTATTTCAAGTCTTTCTCAATTTCCAAGCTCTTGTAGAAAGAAAGTTTGATAGGAAGATCATCGATGTCCAGTCAGACTGGGGCGGCGAATATGAAAAGTTAAATTCTTTCTTTCAGAAGTTAGGAATTTCTCACCATGTATCATGCCCCCACGCACACTAGCAAAATGGCTCCGCAGAACGGAAACTCAGACACATCGTCGAAGTAGGACTCTCTCTACTTGCGGCTGCTTCCATGCCCCTCAAGTTTTGGGATGAAGCCTATCTCACTGCTGTTCATCTTATTAACATCCTACCCAGTCGAGTTATTAAGAATGAAACACCCACTGAGCGTCTTTTTCATACAAAACCAGACTATTCTCCCCTTCGTATTTTTGGTTGTGCATGTTGGCCCAATCTCCGCCCATACAACAATAGAAAACTCATGTTTCGTTCCAAACAGTGCGTTTTTCTGGGTTATAGTACTCAACACAAGGGTGTCAATTGTCTAGATGTCTCAACTGGTCGTGTCTATATTTCTCGCGATGTCGTCTTCGATGAAACACAGTTTCCTTTTGCTAAACTTCATCCAAATGCCGGCGCTCTCCTTCGTAAAGAGATCCTACTTTTGGACTCTCATCTCACAAATAGTGGTAGTGGGGAAATTAATAATTGTGATGATCCAAATTTGCCTAACTCTCCTAATGGTTTATATGAGTATTCCATTCCAGAAGCTACTGCAGATCACAGCAGATCACAACGGTGCAAACAGTGCTGAAAATGGTGTACAAAATCGAGCTACAGAAACATATTTCATGTGCACGCATTTTCCTGGCAAATCTGCTTCGGGATCCTCCCAGATGTCTGCGCCAGCTGTGGCAGGCGAATCCGCTGCGGGATCGCCGCCAGGGCCCGCCTTCCCGCTCTTGTCGGGCTCCCCGCCTGGATTCTCCCGCACGCGCGGGGCGGGCCGATCCGCGGGCGCCACGTCTCCTTCGCCACACGTCGCTGGCCCCGCCGCTGGACCCGCCACTGGCGCTGCTGGGCCAGCTGCACCCCCACCAGTCGCGCCTCATTGGCGCGGACCCGCACCACCCGACCGGGCTGCTCCCGAGGCCCGACCACCGCCTGCCTCGTCCGACGCGACGCCAGATTCGCCTGGCGCGATTGGATCGCGCGCCGCTGCGCCAGCCTTCGCCTCGGGATCCGATGCTGCAGCCGCTGCTCCAGGATCTGCCTCGGGATCCCGTGCTGCAGAGGATCTGCTGCTGCACTCTCCTGGATCTTCTGCGGCTGACTCTCCTATGGCTGCTCCTACACCGCCACGTACACGACTTCAATGGGGAGTTACCTCCAGAATTAATTACAAAAATATTGCAAAATATGGTTTGACTTGCTTGACAGGTGAATCGTGTGAACCCAAGAATTTGCAGGAAGCTCTTGGTAATTCGTGCTGGAAACGAGCAATGGAGGAGGAGTTTTCTGGCTTGCAACGCAATAAGACGTGGCACCTCGTTCCTCCTCGTGAAGGTATCAATTTAATTGATTGCAAATGGGTCTATAGAATTAAGAGAAAGTCAGATGGTACAATTGATCGGTTCAAGGCACGTTTGGTAGCAAAAGGATTTAAACAGCGCTATGGTGTTGACTACGAAGATACTTTTAGTCTTGTCGTCAAAGCTGCATCTATTCGTCTTGTGCTCTCTGTTGTTGTTTCCAGAGGATGGAGTCTTAGACAGCTAGACGTTCAGAATGCGTTTCTTCATGGTGTTCTAGAAGAGGAGGTCTATATGAAACAACCTCCTGGGTTTGAGGACAAAAATATTCCCTTTCATGTCTGCAAACTTGACAAAGCTTTGCATGGGCTCAAGCAAGCACCTAGAGCATGGTATGCTCGGCTGAGTATGAAACTGCAAAAGCTTGGGTTTCTTCCATCCAAATCCGATACTTCTTTGTTCATTTACAACAAGTTTCAGACCATCATTTTTGTTCTCATTTACGTTGATGATATTATTGTGACTAGCTCATCTAATGACGCAATACCAGCACTGTTAAAGGATCTACGAGCTGATTTTGCCTTAAAAGATCTGGGAGACTTACATTATTTCTTAGGCATAGAAGTCAAGAAGACTTAGCATGGCATTCATTTATCACAAGGAAAGTATGTGACTGATCTGTTAGGACGAGTTGGTATGCAAAATTGCAAGCCTTCTCCAACCCCCTTGTCCAGCTCAGAGCAGCTATCCTTGACAGAAGGGGCACTTTTGAATCAGGAAGATAGCACCAGTTATAGGAGTATAGTTGGAGCATTACAGTACTTGACTCTTACTCGACCTGACATTTCTTTTGCAGTCAATAAAGTTTGCCGGTTTTTGCATGCACCCACTACAACCCATTGGACAGCTGCCAAGCGCATCTTGAGGTATGTAAAGAGTACAGCACACATTGGTCTAGCCATAAACAAATCCTCCTCTCTTCGAATCAGTGCCTTTTCTGATGCGGATTGGGCTGGTTGTGTTGATGATAGACGCTCAACAGGGGGATTTGCCATCTTTTATGGACCTACGAGGACATGGGTTGTTTCAAGGCTGGATAACATGGGAATAATTAGACCTGAAATCACGGATTCCATGGCCTTCATAATTGTACACCTTCTTTTGTTTGTGTAGATAATTAGAGTGGTGTTTAATAAAATCTTCATTTCAGCCTTGTTGAACATATGTACATGTACGTAGGTCTGGGTTTTGTATGCAGTACCTGTAGTGTCTGTCTCCCTCTGTATATACGTGTATCTTAGGAGACAAGATACCAGTCGCACCCCTTATACCTATATATATGTGCCTAGTGCACGATCAATCAATTATCAATGCACCAAATCATTCTTTACATGGTATCTATCGCAAGTCGATCCTATCGCTTCCGCAAACCCTAGCCGCCGCCTCGGGCCGCCGCGATCTACCGCCGCCGCCACACGCCGCCGCCACCCCCCTCCCCACGCGCGCCTCCCCGTGCCCCTCTCCTTCCCGCCGCGCCGCCCACCTCCCACCGCCGCGCCGCCTCCTTCCCCACGCCCTCGCAGCCATGTGGTCCAACGCATCCACCTACTCCAACCCCTTCGCCGTCGACCCTACTAAGATCCGCGACATCAACGTCCACACACGCGTCCCCGTGGTCCTCGACGCCTCCAACTTCACGTACTTCATGTGGAAGACGTACTTCTCACTGCTCTTCCGCGAGAACAACCTCGTGGATCATGTGGATGGCACCGTTGACTCCCGCGCCATGGCGGACGAGTGGACCGCGATCGACGCCACGATCATCCGGTGGTTCTTCACCATCATCTCCAAGGACTTGTTCCACACGGTCGTGAGCGCCGGCGACGACGCCCGCGCCATGTGGGTCAAGTTGAACGGCCTCTTCACTGACAACAAGCTTCAGCGCCGTATTTTTTTGCAGCAGGAATTTTTTGACTGTCACCAGAATGACCAGTCCATTGATGGCTACTGACGCCGCCTGAAGACGTTGGCGGATGAGCTCTGCGACATTGGAGCCAAGGTGTATGATGACCTCCTCCTCAGCACGCTCACCGCCGGTCTCAACGAGGACTTCGGCAACGCCGCTTCCAACCTCACCTTGATGCCGGAGCCCTCCTTCCCAAAATTCGTGGAGTACTTGCGGTTGGAGGAGCGCCGGATGAAGAGGGTCAAGAAGCATGTGCAGCATCATGCCCTCGCCGCCGGCACCTGACGTGGCGCCCCTCCACCGGCCTCCCCACCCGCGTCGCGCCAGCAGCCGCCACCCCCCGCGCCTCCGGGGTACTTCCCCCTCCCGCCCGCGCCTCCCGCCCCTCCCGCTGCCCCCCAGCAGCCGGGTGGCGGACGCCGCGGCAACCGCCGCGGGGGCGGCCGCAAGCAGCAACAGGCGCCGGGGAGGGCCCCTCGTCAGCAGTAGCAACAGGTGAATCCTCCATGGACGTACGGCACCAACCCGTGGACCGGCTCGCCCACGCGTACTCGATGCCGGTCCCTCGGGCTCCTGCTCCAGGCATCCTTGTGCCTCGCCCGGCGAGCCACCAGGCTCTCTTCGCCACGCAGAACGCCGCTCCCTACACCGGCTACAGTGCCTCCCCCCCCCCGCCTGCGCTCGCCTATGGAGCCGCCGCGTCAGTCTTCGGTGCAGCTCCCGTGTCGGCCTACGGAGGGTTTTACCCTCCTAGGTGCCGCCGCCGTGGGACCCGGCCCTGCTCGCTGCTCTGCACTCCGCCCCGTCACCGAGCTCCTATGGTGGCGGTTGTGACTGGTACATGGACTCGGGCGCCACCGCTCACATGACTGCTCATCCCGGTAACCTCACGTCTGCCACTCCCGTTCATACTCCCACCCGTATCACCGTTGGTAACGGTTCCTCCCTACCCATTACACATGTCGGTCATATGTCTTTTCCCTCTACTTCTACTCCTGTCAGTATGTCTAATGTTCTTGTGTCTCCTGACATAGTCACTAATCTCGTTTTTGTTCGCCGCCTTGCTCGTGAGAATCCTATCACTGTTGAATTTGACGATATCGGTTTTTCTGTGAAGGACGCCCGTACACGGATGGTACTCCATCGATGTGAAAGCCCAGACAAGCTTTACCCAGTGCATCCCTCCGGCGCAACCACCACCCATCGTCCCGTCGCCTTCGCCGCCAGTGTCGATCTTTGGCATATGCCCGTCTCGGTCATCCCAACTCCACCGTTATGCGTCAGATTCTTCAGAGTTTTTCTTTCTCATGTAATAAGGTCGAGGATCACACTTGTGAGGCTTGTCGTCTTGGCAAGCACGTTCGTCTTCCCTTTAGCGAGTCTACAAATTTTTTCATATTTCTGTTTCAGTTATTGCATAATGATGTTTGGACATCCCCGGTTGCTAGCAACACAGGCTATTTATACTATTTGGTGATATTGGATGTTTTTTCTCATTATGTGTGGACATTCTCTCTCCGTCGCAAGTCCGACGCTCTTGCCACGCTCACAGCCTTTTATTCATATGTCACCACACAGTTCAGTCGTCCTATTCTCGCCTTGCAAACTGACAACGGCAAGGAGTTTGACAACTTCGTCGTCCGCAATTTACTTGCGTCCCACGATACCATCTTTCGTCTCACCTGCCCCTACACGTCCCAACAGAATGGTCGCGCCGAGCGCATCCTTCGCACTCTTAATGACTGTGCCCGCACGTTGCTCTTACACTCCTACGTACCTCCCCGGTTCTGGCCGGACGCGCTCGCGACCGCCAGCCTCCTTATTAACATTCGCCCCTGTCGTTCCCGCTGGAACTACACTCCTCACTAGCTCCTCTTCGGTGTTGCTCCATCTTATGATGGTCAGTTCGCATCTTCGGGTGTCTCTGTTATCCTAGCACCGCGTCCACTGCTACTCACAAACTCCCTCCCCGATTGCTTCCTTGCATTTTCCTTGGTTATCCTCCCAACATCAAAGGTTACCGGTACTATGATCGAGTGTCCCACCGCGTTTTCACTTTGCGGCATGTCTACTTTGATGAGCTGGCGTTCCCGTTTCAGCAGGTATCGTCACCTTCGGCGTCTCCCGCGTCGCGGTTCGCCCCTGCCTCCACCTCTGGCGGTCCGCCCAGCCGCGCACCAGACTCGGCCCTGCCCTTGCTCCCCGTGTCGGCGGCCCCTGCCGCGGCCCCCTAGGCCGCCCCCGCCGCGGCCCCCGCCAAGGCCCCCGCTGTGGCCCCCGATGCAGCCCCCGCGGCCCCCATCGCTGCGGACGCACCTGTCACCGGTGTGGTCACTCGGGCTCGGACTAGGACACTTTGTCCCAACATGCGCTACCCGTCAGACGAGTATGCGTTTGCTGCATCTACCTTGGCGCCGTCTCCGCTCCCCACCTCCGCTCGCGCAGCCCTTCGGGATCCGAACTAGCTAGCTGCGATACGTGAGGAGTTTGACGCCCTGCAGCGCAACCGTACGTGGCAGCTTGTTCCGCGGCCTCCCCGTGCCAATGTCATCACTGGCAAGTGGTTCTTCCGCCACAAGACTCGCCCCGACGGTTCTCTCAAGCACTACAAGACGCGTTGGGTGGTGCGCGGCTTCCGCCAGCGTGCCAGCATGGACTTCACCGACACCTTCGCACAGGTTGTCAAACCGGGCACGATTCGCACTGTTCTCCAGCTTGTTGTTTCTCGCGCTTGGCCAGTCCACCAGTTCAATGTGTCTAATGCTTTCTGCATGGCCATCTCGACGAGCAGGTGTTCTGTCAGCAACCTACTGGTTTCGTCGACACCGACTATCCGGATCACGTGTGCTTGCTCTCCCGTTCTCTCTACGGGTTGAAGCAGGCACTGTTGGGGAACGTTGCAGAAAATTAAATCTTTTCCTACGGTTTCACCAAGATCCATCTATTAGTTCATCTAAGCAACGAGTCATGGGAGAGAGATTGCATCTATATACCACTTGTAAATCGCGTATGGAAGCGTTCGAGGGAACGGTGATGATGGAGTCGTACTCGCCGTGATTCAGATCACCGATGACCAAGTGCTGAACGGACAGCACCTCCGCGTTCAACACACGTACGGTACGGATGATGTCTCCTCCTTCTTGATCCAGCAAGGGGGAAGGAGAGGTTGAGGAAGAAGGCTCCAGCAGCAGCACGACGGCGTGATGATGATGGAGAGGCAGTACTCCGACAGGGCTTCGCCAAGCGCTCAACGGAGGAGGAGAGGTGTTGGGGAGGTGAGGGGCTGCGCCTTGGATCAGGTGTTCAGCCCTCCCCTCGCCCCTCTATTTATAGGGGAAGGGGG
>NC_041386.1:736745862-736766287 GCF_002162155.2 Triticum dicoccoides | reverse complement strand
GGGGGCTTGCCCCCCAAGCAAGGGGCTGCGCCCCCACTAGGGTTCCCCCCCAACCCTAGGCGCATGGGCCCAAGGGGGGGGGGCACGCCCAGCCCTCCAGGGGCTGGTGCCCTGCCCCACGCGGCCCATGTGGCCCACCAAGAGGGCTGGCCCCTCCCGGTGGACCCCCGGAACACTTCCGGTGGCCCTGGTACAATACTGATATGTCCCCGAAACTTTCCGGTGTCCGTATGACAACTTCCCATATATAAATCTTCACCTCCGGACCCTTCCGGAACTCCTCGTGACATCCGGGATCTCATCCAGGACTCCGAACAACATTCGGTAATCACATACAAGTCTTCCTTATAACCCTAGCGTCACCGAACCTTAAGTGTGTAGACCCTACGGGTTCGGGAGACATGCAGACATGACCGAGACGGCTCTCCGGTCAATAACCAACAGCGGGATCTGGATACCCATGTTGGCTCCCACATGCTCCTCGATGATGTCATCGGATGAACCACAATGTCGAGGATTCAAGCAACCCCGTATACTATTCCCTTTGTCAGTCGGTATGTTACTTGCCCGAGACTCGATCGTCGGTATCCCAATACCTCGTTCAATATCGTTACCGGCAAGTCACTTTACTCGTACCGTAATGCATGATCCCGTGACCAGACACTTGGTCACTTTAAGCTCATTATGATGATGCACTACCGAGTGGGCCCAGTGATACCTCTCCGTAATCCGGAGTGACAAATCCCAGTCTCGATTCGTGTCAACCCAACACACACTTTCGGAGATACCTGTAGTGCACCTTTATAGTCACCCAGTTACGTTGTGACGTTTGGTACACCCAAAGCACTTCTACGGTATCCGAGAGTTACACGATCTCATGGTCTAAGGAAGAGATACTTGACATTGGAAAAGCTCTAGCAAAACGAACTACACGATCTTGTGCTATGCTTAGGATTGGGTCTTGTCCATCACGTGATTCTCCTAATGACGTGATCCCGTTGTCAATGACATCTAATGTCCATAGTCAGGAAACCATGACAATCTGTTGACCAACGAGCTAGTCAACTAGAGGCTTACTAGGGACATATTGTGGTCTATGTAATCACACGTGTATTACGAATTCCGGATAATACAATTATAGCATGAATAAAAGACAATTATCATGAACAAGGAAATATAATAATAATCCATTTATTATTGCCTCTAGGGCATATTTCCAACAGGCACCTCGGGCCTGGTACCAGCGGATCGCGGCCTTCCTTCAGCAGCAGGGGTTCCGGTCCACACGGTCTGATGCCTCCCTGTTTGTCTATCACTAGGGCCCCGCCACCGCGTATCTCTTACTGTATGGCGACGACATCATCCTGACTGCATCCTCGCTAGCGCTACTTCAGCAGATCACAGCTTGCCTCAGCACCGAGTTCGCCCTCAAGGACTTGGGGGCTCTCCACTACTTCCTCGGCATCGAAGTCATGCGCCGGGCTACTCGCTTCTTCCTGCACCAGCAGAAGAATGCCTACAAGCTTCTGGAGCGATCGAGCATGCTTAACTGCAAGCCTGTGCTACGTCTTGAGCTTGCGTTGGTTTTCCTCGAAGAGGAGAGGGTGATGCAGCAAGTGTAGCGTAAGTATTTCCCTCAGTTTTGAGAACCAAGTTGTCAATCCAGTAGGAGGCTCCTCAAAAGTCCCACGCACCTACACAAACAAACTGAGAACTCGCAACCAGCGCAATAAAGGGGTTGTCAATCCCTTCACATCCACTTGCGAAAGTGAGATCTAATAAAGATAGTATGATCAGATAAGTATATTTTTGGTATTTTGTAATATAGATGCAAAAAGTAAATATGCAAATAAAGGTAGATTGAAAGCAAATATGATAAGAGATAGACCCGGGGGGCATAGGTTTCACTAGAGGCCTCTCTCAAGATAGCATAAGTATTACGGTGGGTGAACAAATTACTGTCGAGAATTGATAGAAAAGTGCATAGTTATGAGATTATCTAGGCATGATCATGTATATAGGCATCACGTCCATAACAAGTAGACCGACTCCTGCCTGCATCTACTACTATTACTCCACTCATCGACCGACTCCTTCCTGCATCTAGAGTATTAAGTTCATAAGAACAGAGTAACACATTAAGCAAGATGACATGATGTAGAGGGATAAACTCATACAATATGATATAAACCCCATCTTGTTATCCTCGATGGCAACAATACAATACGTGCCTTGCAACCCTTTCTGTCACTGGGTAAGGACACCGCAAGATTGAACCCAAAGCTAAGCACTTCTCCCATGGCAAGAAAGACCAATCTAGTAGGCCAAACCAAACTGATAATTCAAAAAGACTTGCAAAGATAACTCAATCATACATAAACGAATTCAGAGAAGATTCAAATATTATTCATAGATAAACTTGATCATAAACCCACAATTCATCGGATCTCGACAAACACACCGCAAAAAAAGTTTACATCAAATAGATCTCCACAAGAGAGGGGGAGAACATTGTATTGAGATCCAAAAAGAGTGAAGAAGCCATCTAGCTAATAACTATGGACCCGTAGGTCTATGGTAAACTACTCACAACTCATCGGAGGGGCAAGGATGTTGATGTAGAGGCCCTCCGTGGTCGATTCCCCCTCCGGCAGAGTGCCGGCGAAGGCTCCAAGATGAGATCTCGCGGATACAGAAGGTTACGGAGGTGGAAATTGTGTTTCGTGGTGCCCCTGGATGTTTTCGGGGTACGTAGGTATATATAGGAGGAAGAAGTACGTCGGTGGCCGCCCGAGGGGCCCACAAGACAGGGGGCACGCCCTACAGGGGGGGCGCAACCCCCTATCTCGTGGGGCCCTCGGAAGCTTCTTGGCTTGCACTCCAAGCTCTCCGGATCACGTTCGTTCCAAAAATCATGCTCCCGAAGGTTTCATTCCGTTTGGACTCCGTTTGATATTATTTTTCTTCGAAATACTGAAATAGGCAAAAAAATAGCAATATGGGCTGGGCCACCGGTTAGTAGGTTAGTCCCAAAAATGATATAAATATGTAAAATAAAGCACATAAACATCCAAAAGGGGTAATATAATAGCATGGAACAATAAAAAGTTATAGATATGTTGGAGACGTATCAAGCATCCCCAAGCTTAATTCCTGCTCGTCCTCGAGTAGGTAAATGATAAAAGGAGAATTTTTGATGTGGAATGATACCTAGCATAATTCATAATGTAATTTTCTTTATTGTGGCATGAATGTTCAGATCCAAATGAATACAAAATAAAATTTCATATTGGTAAAAGAAATAGTAACACTTCAAGCATACTAATCAAAGTAATCATGTCTTCTCAAAATAACATGGCAAAAGAAAGTTCATCCCTACAAAATCATATAGTTAGGCTATGCTTCATTTTCGTCACACAAAGATGTTCCCAACTTCTATACCCCCGATGACAAGTCAAGTAATTGTTTCATACTTAAATAATCTCAAACTTTTTCAACCTTCACGCAATACATGAGCGTGAGCCATGGATATAGCACTATGGGTGGAATAGAATATGATGATGGGGATTGTGTGGAGAAGACAAAAAAAAGAAAGTCTCACATTGACGAGGATAATCAATGGGCTATGGAGATGCCCATCAATTGATGTCAACATGAGGAGTAGGGATTGCCATGCAACAGATGCACTAGAGCTATAAATGAATGCTCAACAAAAGAAAACTAGTAGGTGTGCATCCAACTTGCTTGCTCACGAAGACCTAGGGCATTTGAGGTGGCCCATCATAGGAATATACAAGCCAGGTTCTATAATGAAAAATTCCCACTAGTATGAAAAAGACAACTTATGAGACTCACTATATGAAAAACATGGTGCTACTTTGAAGCACAATATATGAGACTCACTACATGAAGAACAAGGTGCTACTTTGAAGCACAAGTGTGGAAAAAGAGATAGTAACATTGCCCTTTTTATTTATTTATTTTTTTTCTTTTTCCTTTTTTCTTTACCCTTTTCTTTCTTTTTCTTTTGGGCCTTTCTTTTTTTTCCTTTTTTTTTCTTTGGGCAATGTTCTAACAATGATGATCATCACACTTCTATTGATTACAACATAAGAATTACAACTTGAAACTAGAACAAGATATGACTCTATATGAATGCCTCCGGCGGTGTACCGGGATGGTGCAATGAATCAAGCGTGACATGTATGAAAATATATGCATAGTGGCTTTGCCACAAATACGATGTCAACTACATGATCATGCAATGGCAATGTGACAAAACTAAAGTATGTCATGATGATGAACAGAATGGTGGAAAGTTGCATGGCAATATATCTCGGAATGGCTATGGAAATGACATAATAGGTAGGTATGGTGGCTGTTTTGAGGAAGATATAGGGAGGTTTATTTGTGATAGAGTGTATCGTATCACGGGGTTTGGATGCACCGGCGAAGTTTGCACCAACTCTCAAGGTGAGAAAGGGCAATGCACGGTACCGAAGAGGCTAGCAAAGGCGGAAAGGTAAAAGTGCGTATAATCCATGGACTCAACATTAGTCAAAAGAACTCATATACTTATTACAAAAATTTATAAGTCATCAAAAACCAAGTACTACGCGCATGCTCCTAGGGTGATAGATTGGTAGGAAAAGACCATCGCTCGTTCTCGACCGCCACTCATAAGGATGCACAAGCCAGGTACACTTCATGTTTCAAATTTGTTACACAACTTTAACCATATGTGCATGCTACGGGACTTGCTAACTTCAACACAAGCATTCTTTAAATATATAATCACCCAACTAGCATGACTTTAATATCACTACCTCCATATCTCGAAACAATTATCTAGCATCAAGTTGATCATAGCATCCAATTCACTTCCTATGATAGTTTTTATTATACCCAACTTGGATGCTCATCATTCTAGGACGAACTTTATGATAATAGCAAATACCATGCTGTTCTAAAAGACTCTCAAAATAATATAAGTGAAGCATGAGAGACTAGCAATTTCTTCAAAATTAAGAAACCACCGTGCTCTAAAAGATATAAGTGAAGCACTAGAGCAAAAACTATCAAGCTCAAAAGATATAAGTGAAGCACATAGAGTACTCTAGCAAATTCTAATCAAATAGGTTTCTCCCAAAAGGTGTGTACAGCAAGGATGATTGTGGTAAACTAAAAAGCAAAGACTAATATAATACACGACGCTCCAAGCAAAACACATATCATGTAGCAAATGAAAATATAGCTCCGAGTAAAGTTACCAATGAACAAAGACAAAAGAGGGGATGCCTTCCCGGGGCATCCCAAAGCTTACGCTTTTGTCTATTATTGAATATATTTGGGTGCCATAAGCATCCCCAAGCTTAGGCTCTTGCCACCCTTTATTCCGTAGTCATGAAAGCTTTACTCAAAACTTGAAAACTTCACAACACAAAACTCAACAGGAAATCTTATAAGCTCCGTTAGTGAAAGAAAATAAAACCACCGCATAATGTACTGCAATGAACTCATTCTTTATTTAATTTGGTGTTAAACCTACTGTATTCCAACTTCTTTATGGTTTATAAACTAATTTACTAGCCATAGATGCATTGAAATAAGCAAACAACACACGAAAAACAGAATCTGTCAAAAACAGAACAGTCTGTACCAATCTGTAACTAACACAAACTTCTGGAACTCTAAAAATCCTACCAAAATAGGAAGTCCTGGAAAATTTGTTTATTGAACATAAGCAAAAAGAATAAACGCAAAAGCACGTTCCTGTGATTTAACAAAATTATATTCGTGCACGCAAAGTTTCTGTTTTTCAGCAGAATCAAATCAACTATCATCATAGGTTATCCTATAGGTTCTACTTGGCACAAACACTAATTAAAAGATAAAAACACATATAAACAGAAGGTAGATGCAAGAGTTATTAAAAAACAGCAAGGAAAAATATTGGGTTGTCTCCCAACAAGCGCTTTCCTTTAAAGCCTTTTAGCTAGGCATTGATAATTTTAATGATGCTCACAAGAAAAACAAGAATTGAAGCGCAAAAAGAGCATCATGAAACACGTGACAAACACATCTAAGTCTAACATACTTCCTATGCATAGGCATATTATAAGGAAACAAATTTGCAAGGCAAACAAAAATTAGCATATGCAAGGAATAAGAAAGAGACAATAGCAATCTCAACATGACGAGAGGTAATTTAGTAACGTGAAAATTTCTACAACCATATTTTCCTCTCTCATAATAATTACATGTATGATCATAAGCAAATTCAACAAAATAGCTATCACATAACATATTCCCAACACGATCCACATGCATGCAAAGTTGACACTCTTCCAAGATAGTGGGATTAACATTAGCTAGAGTCATGACCTTTCCGAACCCACTTTTATCAAAAATATCATAAGATTGAACATACTCCAAAAATGTGGGATCTAAAGTTGACACTCTTCCAAACCCACTTTCGATATTATTGCAAACACTATTATCAATCTCATATTCATCATGGGGCTTAAATAAATTTTCAAGATCATAAGAAGAATCACTCCGATCATGATCATTGCAACAAGTAGTAGACATAGCAAAACTAGCATCCCCAAGCTTAGGGTTTTGCATATTATTAGCACAATTGACATCAAGAGAATTTATAGTAAAATCATTGCAATCATGCATTTTATTCAAAGATCTATCGTGAATCACTTCATAAAGTTCTGCATCACAATTTTCGGATTCACGAATTTCAAGCAAAACTTCATAAAGATAATCTAGTGCACGAAACTCACTAGCAATTGGTTCATCATAATTGGATCTCTTAAAAAGATTAGCAAGTGGATGAGGATCCATAGATCTTAGGTTCTCTGTTTAGTAATAAATAAGCATCTATTCCAACCAAACGAGTAACGAAAGGGCAAGCAAAAGAGAGAAGAGGAGATTGGGAAAGAGAGGGCGAATAAAACGGCAAGGGCGAAGTGGGGGAGAGGAAAACGAGAGGCAAATGGCAAATAATGTAAATGCGAGGGAGATGGGTTTGTGATGGGTACTTGGTATGTTTGGACTTGAGCGAAGACCTCCCCGGCAACAGCGCCAGAGATCCTTCTTGTTGAGCTTGCGTTGGTTTTCCTCGAAGAGGAGAGGGTGATGCAGCAAGTGTAGCGTAAGTACTTCCCTTAGTTTTGAGAACCAAGGTATCAATCTAGTAGGAGGCTCCTCAAAAGTCCCACACACCTACACAAACAAACTGAGAACTCGCAACCAACACAATAAAGGGGTTGTCAATCCCTTCACGGCCACTTGCGAAAGTGAGATCTAATAAAGATAGTATGATAAGATAAATATATTTTTGGTATCTTATAATATAGACGCAAAAAGTAAAGATGCAAATAAAGATAGACCCGGGGGCCATAAGTTTCACTAGAGGCTTCTCTCAAGATAGCATAAGTGAACAAATTACTGTCGAGCAATTGATAGAAAAGCGCATAGTTATGAGATTATCTAGGCATGATCATGTATATAGGCATCACGTCCATAACAAGTAGACCGACTCCTGCCTGCATCTACTACTATTACTCCACTCATCGACCGACTCCTGCCTGCATCTAGAGTATTAAGTTCATAAGAACAGAGTAACACATTAAGCAAGATGACATGATGTAGAGGCATAAACTCATGCAATATGATATAAACCCCATCTTGTTATCCTCGATGGCAACAATACAATACGTGCCTTGCAACCCTTTCTGTCACTGGGTAAGGACACCGCAAGATTGAACCCAAAGCTAAGCACTTCTCCCATGGCAAGAAAGACCAATCTAGTAGGCCAAACCAAACTGATAATTCGAAGAGACTTGCAAAGACAACTCAATCATACATAAAAGAATTCAGAGAAGATTCAAATATTATTCATAGATAAACTTGATCATAAACCCACAATTCGTCGGATCTCGACAGACACACCGCAAAAAGAGTTTACATCGAATAGATCTCCACAAGAGAGGGGGAGAACATTGTATTGAGATCCAAAAAGAAAGAAGAAGCCATCTAGCTAATAACTATGGACCCGTAGGTCTGTGGTAAACTACTCACAACTCATCGGAGGGACAAGGATGTTGATGTAGAGGCCCTCCGTGGTCGATTCCCCCTCCGGCAGAGTGCCGGCGAAGGCTCCAAGATGAGATCTCGCGGATACAGAAGGTTACGGCGGTGGAAATTGTGTTTCGTGGTGCCCCTGGATGTTTTCGGGGTACGTAGGTATATATAGGAGGAAGAAGTACGTCGGTGGCCGCCCGAGGGGCCCACGAGACAGGGGGGCGCGCCCTACAGGGGGGGGGGGGCGCAACCCCCTATCTCGTGGGGCCCTCGGAAGCTTCTTGGCTTGCACTCCAAGCTCTCCGGATCACGTTCGTTCCAAAAATCACGCTCCCGAAGGTTTCATTCCGTTTGGACTCCGTTTGATATTATTTTTCTTTGAAATACTGAAATAGGCACAAAAAAAGCAATATGGGCTGGGCCACTGGTTAGTAGGTTAGTCCCAAAAATGATATAAATATGTAAAATAAAGCACATAAACATCCAAAAGGGGTAATATAATAGCATGGAACAATTAAAAAATATAGATACGTTGGAGATGTATCAGCCTGCTCCCACGCCTGTCGACACGAAGGCTAAGGTGTCCGCCATCGAGGGTTCTCCGGTGTCCGACGCTCCCTTCTACCGCTCCATCGTCGGTGTGCTTCAGTACCTCACACTGACGCGTCCGGACATTCAGTACGTTGTCCAGCAGGTGTGCCTTCACATGCATGCTCCTCATGACACCCATTGGGCTCTCGTGAAAGTATACTTGGTACATACGTGGCACCACAGCCATGGATCTCACCCTGACGGCATCACCTGACACCAGCCTTGTCGCCTACTCCGACGCCGACTGGGCTGGGTGTCCCGACACTTGACGCTCCACTTCCGACTACTACGTCTACGTCGGCCCCTCTCTGATTTCGTGGTCGTCTAAACGACAACCCACGGTCTCACGGTCGAGCGTCGAGGTTGAGTATCGGGCCGTGGCCAATGCCGTCGCGGAGTGCTCTTGGCTATGACAGCTACTTCAGGAGTTGCTATGTGAGGTTACCAAGGTGACACTCGTCTACTGTGATAACGTCTCCGCGGTGTACCTTGCTGCCAACCCTGTCCATCACCGACGGACAAAACATATTGAGCTCGACATCCACTTTGTTAGGGAGCACGTCGCACTTGGTCGTGTTCGTGTTCTACATGTGCCCACCGATCAACAGTTCGCCGATGTCATGACGAAGGGACTACCCACCTCGACCTTCGAGGGCTTTCGGTCCAGTCTCCTTCGGTCCAGTCTCTGCATCACCGGCGACGCTTCGACTGCGGGGGGTGTTGAACATGTGTACCTGTACGTAAGTCTGGGTTTTGTATGCAGTACATGTAGTGTCTGTCTTCCTCTGTATGTACGTGTATCTTAGGAGACAGGATACTGGTTGCACCCCTTGTACCTATATATATGTGCCTAGTACACGATCAATCAATTATCTGTCAAACAATTCCATTTATGCCGTGCACCTGGTAAATAATTCCTTTATTTTATTTCTTGTAAACTGGTATTTTAAACCTCAAACATTATTTGGTATCTACTCCTTCCGTTCCAAATTACTCGTCGTAGAAATGGATGTACCTAGAACTACAATACATCTAGATACATCCATATCTGCGACAAGTAATTCGGAACGGAGGGAGTACTAGGTAAATGACCATTCTTTGCAATGGGGAATACGTATTCTAATAGTTCAACATTAATCATGTTGAATATATGTGGTTAGGGTCCTTACGCGCATCGCAGTACATCACGTTTCCTCAACCCTCGCAACCAACATGTCCGTCTCCTTTACCTAGTCGGCCACCGGCACTTGTTATTTCTGTTCCTCTCGTCGGCTGCGCCGCCGGTCCGCCTCATCCTCTATTGCCTAGCCATGGAGGTGTTGTGGATCCTAGCCTTTGCCGACTGAAGGGCTTCGTTTTTAGATTTTTTTTATGAGTTTTGTTAAGGTTTATGCCCTGCTCAGAGAGACGAGGCAACGGCGGCTCTCTGGAGATTGAATATGGTTCTCCTCGTCTAGCCCCGTTCTAGTGGTGCTTCTAGCATCGTTGGAGGGTGTTGTGGAGGTTTGTCTCCGCCGAATCTCATAGGATTCGGTTGGTGTTTGACTTCGGTGGATCCACGTGGATCGGGTCTTCTTTCGTCAGTGATCGTGTGTCTATAAGTTGGATCGTTCCGATCTATCTTTCTCTTCATCGACGACGGTTGCTACCGGTGCGCTGGTCCTATAGGCCCTCGGCACGACGACTTCCCGACTATCTACTACAACAATATTTGCACGGCTTCGGTGAGGGAGCGCTTATGATAGCGGCATGCCTTCGGCTCACTCTAGTGCTTGTAGTCGTCGCTAGGGTGTCTACGGACCTAGATGTACTTTTTACTTCTGGTGTTCATTTACCACTTTGACAGTTGATATATAGATCGGAAGGTTTCCTCCCAACGCGCAATAAGGAACATCGTCGGGTATTTTTAGTTTTAAATCACTCTTCTTCTTCCCAGTCCATGCTCACCACCACTGTTAATGGTACGTCCCCCTCATGCAATGTAGCTTGAGGCGAGTTGTCCATTTGTTTCTGCATATCCATGAGTTTCCGCTGCCCGAGTCGCACTATTTTTCGGGCCTTAGTGAAATACTCTGGCTACTCGGCTTTCGGTGCTATTCCGGTAGTGGATACACTACATGTAGTCTACTAAACTCTCAAGGGGCATTTCCAATCCAGTAGTTCACTGCAGCTAGCTGTAGGGGTCTCAGGTTTGTAGTAAAGTGCATTTGCATCAATTAATTAGTTACTGCTAGAGCGAAAATCCTACACTTACGGAAAGAGTGCTACAGGCTGATTTCACGGGGAGAGTGTCCTCTCCACAACGAATTCACCCCTGCTTGATTTTAGCTGGCCCCACCTCTTGATTTTAACTGGGTCATGTCTGTCCGTAACTCCCCTTCTGTGAGAAATCGCCTGTAGATGTAGCAAAGCTCCTGCTAGAGTGTAGTACCGGCCCAACAAAACCGCTTTGGGTTTGACGCAGCTTTGTAAACACACGCTTTTTCTTGTAAGGAAGGTCGGCAAAACTTCTAGTCCCTGGTATTGCATGGATGCAGCAAATAATGCACTAGCTGTAGATGGAAGTACACGTATAAAAGTGCAGGTAGATAGATTATCAAAATATATCGCAGACAGCAAAAGATGATTGTTCTAGGTTCAGGCGAGAATTATGTAGTGGACTGTCCGAGCGAATGGGGCCGGGCCATCCGTCCACAAGTTTTCACAGATCGAGCCGCACTATTTTTGCTTTTAAATTTCCGATCCTCCAGGTCTATTAAAAAGAATAGCATATCTACATCCTGCAACTGGCATGTCAATGAGCGGTACATAATTTGTACCGTCGTCTCATCCGGCCGAGAACAACGTAGTGACGATCATGCCGAGGTTTAGCGGTGATTTCCCTCTTCGAAAGAGACCCCTTCCGTCTCTGTCTCTATCTCGCATGGTTTCTCTTGTGGCAGCGGCGATTAAATTCTCATCAATAGTATAACCTCGCACCGAGACAAGGTGCGCCGGCCGCCCGGCCCTCGCATGAAACGCCAATTCGTTTCTGATGACCACGAAGATATCGGTGACAACGCCAGCGTACTTTCCAACCAATTGTTTGCATATGGAAGTTCAGGATAAATCAAACTTAATTAGGAAAATAGTGATGTATAGTTGCAAATAAAGCTCAGCTCTTGCATTCCTTGATATTATCAGTCAATATACAGCTCAGCTCTTGGATTCCTCGATATTATCACCATTTCCTTACATCCTCTCTCCAACAACCGCACAGGGGGACGCGCACCTTGATATTATCTCCATTTGCTTCCATCCTGTCTACATTTACCAGCCTTGTCGTGTGTGGGACCTGCGCAGGCGGGAACGGAGGAACAACCAGCAGTATCATTGCTCTTTCACCAATTTGGTCAAGATATCCGGAGGTGTTGAGGCGCAGTCCCTGGAATTGTTTTGCTCTTCTTCTTGTACATGTTCTGTTCTTCATCCGAGAGCTATACAAGCTAAGCTATGAAATAAAGTAAAATAAAAGGAGGATTGCGAGGAGGTAAGGCATGCTTTGCAGCTAGGAGCATAATGATTCCTGACTCGATAGGAGGATTTTTGTGTTCTGTCAATGCTTAACCTCTCGTCTTCTTTCATATGTTGCAGTTTCCTATTCTTTCGATCCGCAAGATCATGGCTGAATCGCTGCTTCTCCCTCTAGTGCGCAGTGTAGCCGGCAAGGCTGCAGATGCACTTGTCGAGACTGTGACCCGCATGTGTGGCCTCGACAACGACCGCCGAATGGTGGAGCGCCAGCTGCTAGCCGTCGAGTGCAAGCTGGCCAACGCAGAGGAGAGGGGCGAGACAAATAACTATGTCAAGAGCTGGATGAAGGAGCTCAAGTCCGTCGCCTACGAGGCCAATGACGTGCTCGACGACTTTCGGTACGAGGCTCTACGCTGCCAGTCTAAGATTGGCATGTCCAATTCCCGCAAGGTAGTCGGCTACTTCACACACCATAGACCACTGCTATTCCGCTTCGAAATGAGCAAGAAACTCAAGAGCGTCCTCGAGAAGATCAATAAGTTGGTTGAGGAGATGAACAGGTTTGGCCTGGAGAATTATGTCCATAGGGAGAAGCAGGAACATCCTTGGCGGCAGACGCACTCAAAACTAGACGAGGCTACCCAGATCTTTGGAAGAGATAATGATAAGGAGGTAGTGGTGAGGTTGTTGCTGGACCAAGAGAATCGGCATAGGGTGCAGGTATTGCCCATCATTGGGTTGGGAGGTCTTGGCAAGACGACTCTAGCCAAGATGGTCTATAATGACAAAGGGGTCCAACAACATTTCAAGTTGAAGATGTGGCACTGTGTGTCTGACAACTTTGATGTCATTGCCCTTTTGAAATCCATCATTCAGTTGGCTGTAAGAGGAAGATGTGACATGCCTGAAACGATTGAGTTGTTGCAAAAGAAACTTGAGCAAGTCATTGGCCCAAAAAGGTTTATGCTCATGCTTGATGATGTGTGGAATGAAGATGAGAGGAAGTGGGAGGATGTCCTAAAGCCTCTTTTGTGTTCTGTTGGTGGACCAGGAAGTGTAATAGTCGTGACAACTCGAAGCCAGAAAGTGGCCTCTATAATGCAGACCCTTGGACCCCATAAGCTAGCATGTCTGAGTGAACAAAATTCATGGGAATTGTTTGCACAGAAAGCATATAGCAACAATGTAGAGCAAGAGCAAGCAGAGTTGGTCAGCATTGGCAGAAGTATTGTCAACAAATGCAAGGGGTTGCCTCTTGCTCTCAAGGCAATGGGTGGATTGCTGAGTTCAAAGGAAAAAGTACAGGAATGGAAGGCCATCGAAGAAAGTAACATTAGGGATAATGATGGAGGCAAATATGAGGTCATGCCCATACTGAAGTTAAGTTGCAAACACCTGTCCTGTGAAATGAAGCAATGTTTTGCATTCTGTGCAGTTTTTCCCAAGGATTATGAGATGGAGAATGATATGTTGATCCAACTATGGATGTCAAATGGCTTTATTCAAGAAGAGGAAACGATGGATTTAATACACAAAGGAGAATTCATTTTCGGTGATTTGGTTTGGAGGTCCTTCTTCCAAGATAAGAAAGTGGTACTCAAATCTGCTGTATATCATGATACCACAAAATATGAGACCGTAGTATGTAAAATGCATGATTTAATGCATGACCTAGCAAAAGTTGTCACAGATGAATGTGCAAGTATAGAAGAATTGTCTCAGCAGAAGGAATTGTTAAAAGGTGTTTGTCACATGAAAATGTCAAAGGCTGAATTGGAACGAATCAGTGGGCTCTGCAAAGGCAGAACATACCTCCGCACTTTGTTAGCTCCTTCAGAATCATGGGAAGACCATAATTATAATTTTCGAAGTAGCTCACACAAGGATATTAAGGAGTTGCGACAGGTATTGGCATCACTACGAGCATTGCATTGCTCCCCTTCTCCAATTGTCATTTTCAAGGCCATAAATGCAAAACATTTACGCTATCTTGACCTCTCTGGATCTGACATCGTTAGGTTGCCAGATTCAATATGTATGTTGTATAACCTACAAACACTAAGGCTCATAGATTGTCAGAAGTTGCAACAGTTACCAGAAGACATGGCAAGATTGAGAAAGCTCACCCATCTTTACCTTTCTGGTTGTGATAGTCTCAAAAGTATGTCTCCAAACTTTGGTCTACTTAACAACCTTCACATATTAACAACATTTGTTGTGGGTACTGGAGATGGCCTTGGGATAGAGCAGCTCAAAGATTTACAATACCTTAGCAATAGATTGGAACTATTGAATTTGATCAAGATAAAGAGTAGCGAGAACGCAAAAGAAGCCTACCTCAACCAGAAGAAAAATCTAAGTGAGTTGTTCTTCTCTTGGGACCAAGAAATAGATGATGGGCCTAGAGATATGGCATGTAATGTGGAAGAAGTGCTCCAGTGCTTAGAACCTCATAGTAATATCCAGAAATTGGAGATACATGGATATGGTGGCCTAGAAATATCACAATGGATGAGAAAGCCTCAGATGTTTGACTGCTTGAGAGAACTCAAAATGTCGGATTGCCCAAAATGCATGAGTATCCCTGTAATATGGCTCTCGGTCTCTCTAGAGATTTTGGTCTTACAGAAGATGGATAACCTCACAACATTGTGTAATAACCTTGATGTGGAATGTGGAGGATGCATTACCCATCTCGAAATATTCCCCAAGCTGAAGAAGATGAGGTTGATTGAGTTACCAAGCCTGGAGATATGGGCAGAAAATAGCGGGGGAGATCCTCAGATGTTTAATTGTTTGAAAGAACTCGAAATGTCCAACTGCCCCAGATGCACGAGTATACCTATCTTATGGCTCTCGGAATCTCTAGAGATTTTGTCCTTATATAAGATGGATAAACTGACAAAATTATGTAATAACCTTGTTGTGGAAGGGGGAGGAAGTATTACCCCTCTGCATATTTTCCCAAACTTGAAGAGGATGAGGTTGTTTGAATTACCAAGCCTGGAGATGTGGGCAGAAAATAGTATGGGAGAGCATAGTGATAACCTGGTAAAATTCCCAGTGCTTGAAAAGCTAGAGATCAAAAATTGCCCCAAGCTTGCAAGCATTCCAGTGATCCCGATCATCAACGACTTGAGCATACTTGGAGTTCACAGTAATGCAATCGGTTCAGTTTATATGTGCATCCGTTTAGGCTCCTGGCCATTTCTTGTCAGCTTAACTCTCGGTTCTCTCGAAGACATACCCATGTTGCCTCTAGACGCCCAGCACAGCCAGAATAAAAGACCTCTTAAAAAACTTAAGCGTTTGACTCTAGAAGAACCCAACGGCTTGGTCAGAAGCTCCGGGTTGTCCAGATCACAACTTTTGGTTTGGAAATGGTTTTCGTTGGTGGAAAATCTGACGATTAGCAAATGCAGTGATCTTGTCCGTTGGCCAAAAGAGGAGCTCCGGTGCATGCGTCGCCTCCGAATTCTGTGTATCAAAAATTGTGAGAACCTGGAGGTGAGCGGTTCATCGTCTGAGGAGGAAACCCTTCCCCTGTCCCTGGAGTACTTGACGATTTCAGATTGCCGTAGTGTGGTAGCCCTGCCTTCGAACCTTGGGAATCTGGCCAAGCTGAGGAGTCTCGATGTGAGTTACTGTAGTGGTCTGAGAGCCCTGCCCGATGGGATGTGTGGCCTCACTTCTCTTAGGCAATTGCAGATTTGGTCTTGTCCAGCTTTGGAGGAATTACCGCATGGTGTCCTGGAGTTGTTGCCAGCCATCGAACACTTAGCCATAGTTGGCTGCCCAGAGTTGGTAAGAAGATGCAGAGAAGGTGGGGAGTATTTCTACTTGGTCTCCTCTATCCCACTTACAATCATTGGTGAGGAGTCATGAAAATCCAATCTCCCTTTTGTCTAATGTTCTTACATCAAATTCGGTGATACCTTGTGATGCTAACGCGACGAATCAATGTACCTGCAGGTGAGGATATCTGAAAGCCTCCACAACACGGAAGCAGTGGCCTAACCGTAAGAGGAAGGAACCATTGCCTCACCTCTCTCGTCCACTCCCATCTTGTCACAAGGCGCGGCAGGGGTGGTTGATGAGGGGAGCTTATCGATCAATTAAAAGTAATACATAAAGTTGTCAGGATGTGTAGCAAAGAGACGAGGTAGCAGGTTGGAAGGATTGGATTTATAACATACATCCCCATCATTGTAGAAAATGTAACCAAATTACAATGGTATAATGTTTCTAGGACGCTTCGTTCGCCTTTCTCGCAAGTCGAAGCCCCTATGTAGTTCTGTCAACTTTCTGAGCAATTTCCACCCTATTTTTGTAGCTCCTTCATCTGTATCTTGACTGCACGGTCTACCTTGACTCCACGGTCTACGCTCAGATTGATTCACCTGTGAAGGTGAGACACATTATGAAGATACATAGAACTCTGATGACCGTAAATTTGATCTATACATACCTCCTTGTGCAGCTGCAAAGGAACACCTATAGAACACCAAAGAAGGTTACAGAGTTCAGCAAACCACTAGTGCAGAACCGGGCAATAGCACCGGTTCGTAAGGCCCTGTAGTGCCGGTTACATAACCGGCACTAAATTGTGGTCACTAAAGGCCCCCCCTTTAGTACCGGTTCAGCACGAATCGGTGCTAAAGGGCAACCACGTGGCACGAGCCAGCTCCGGGGGCCTGGAGCCCTTTAGTACCGGTTGGTAAGACCAACCGGTACTATAAGGTTTGGGGGGTTTTTAGTTTTATGATTTCTTTTTCATTTAATTTTGTGTTTCCATTTTAATTTTTTTTCGTTTGCTGGTATTTTACGATACTACACATTGTACACGTTATGCATATATATATATATATATATAAATAGAATTTCTAGTAGAACCAATCATGCATATATATATCATCAATGTCTCACAAACCATCATATTAATTAATTCACACATACACACATGTATAGCTATATACAATTTCTCCTACATATGCATGTTGCCTTCGGAGCCAGTGGCATTAGCCTATATTGGTGCCTTCGGAGCACGATGACAATTGGAAGTGGTTTTCATGGGGGCGGTAGCGGGTAATAGTATTCTCCCTTCGGATTTATGACCTGGTCGAGCAAAAATCCCGCTATTTCCTCTTGAAGTGCTTCTACGCGCTCCGTTTCTAGGAGCTTCTCCCGCACCTCTCTGAACTGTTAAGAAGGAGATCAATATGTTAGTTGTGTGACTAGATATCGATAATGGTGTAAAAATTGTGAATAGTGTTTTGACAAGCGTACCCATTCCTGTCTTTGAGATCTGCTCCTTTCGGACGCCATCATGCGAATGTTCTCACAAACGCAGAATGCACACATATCAGTCCCCTGCGCCTGCTTCAGGGCCTTTACGAGAATGGAATTTGATCAGATAATAATTAATCAAGCATGATAATTAAAGAGATGGCAGCTAGCTAGCTAGCTAGTACTACTTAATTACTTACCTTGGGTCGAAACCATTGAAGCTTTTGTTTCCATTCGCCTTCCGTGACGGCGATGAACCTTGCCCAAGCCCTGCCCGCCGACAAAGAAAATGAATAAAGGAGTTATTAAATAGTTCATATCATGAAATGACGAACTAAATAGGCCGAGATATATAGTTAATAATGATTGAAATTACCTGTTGACTATCCCATACAAGATGTTATAGTCAGTTTTTTCTGAGATTAGTGAGTCCAGTACTTCAACTGTTCCGGCGTCAACTTTAATGATACACAAGACCCAGTGAAATCTGCATGCACACACGTTTGCATGTCTTAATTAAGCGGCATATGTAAGCAAAAACATGTAGCTAGCTAGTAGGCAAAAACAAAGAATTTGTAGTACAAGACAGCGTGACTCACTGGAAGTTGTAAGGAAGTAGTATATCTTCATTGTATTTGAGGCGCTTCAAGAACTCTAGCATGCTGTCCTCTACGGCCTTTTGATGACGTGCATCTATCTTCCATGTGTATTCATTAACGGTGTTTGGGTCAATGAACCCAATGCCATAGCGTCCACCTTTTCTCATTTCATACATCTTTATCCTGCATATAATACCACAGAAAAGAATATAGTGAGGATAATTACAGGTAATGATTGATCAAAAGGATCACTACAGCCAGCTTGAGACTTAAATTACAGAAAGAAATCACTTACAGACAATAGCAACTGACGATAGATTTGTCGAGTGCGTCTTGATTGTATAACTGAAACAGTTCAGAATACTCAACGGACAGAGCTTTCTCATGGTAGTAATGCCCCTCCTTGACATTCACCATGAGCGACACTCCATCGGAAATTTTGGTAATGTTCATGTACCATTGATGCAATTCATACATTCTCGTTAGGAGGTTCTTGACCTTGTCTGGCGCGACCAAAGGTTGGCCCCGGACATATTTCCGTTTTATTTCATCCTCTCTAAGCAAAGGCATGGGCTCAATCTCGAGGAGTTGTCCAACAGTGATGTTGAGAACTTCAGCCTGCATTATATGCTCCTCCGTTATTACCACATTGCCCACCTCGGGAATGTGCACTGTTTGCCCACAATAATATTGGGCGCGCGTACTGTCACCTGTTGTTGGCACAACAAGCGAGGGGATCGATTGCGCCGCCTGTTCTCCCAGCTGGGGAATGGTTTTCCCGCATTTTTTGGCAGCTGCTTCTTGTTTGCTCGATCCCGATGTAGACGTGCTCGCCTCCCTTTGTAGACGTGCTCGATTTAACTTCCTAATGTGGCGCTCATAGTCTGTGTCAATAGGCTTGGGAGCTGGTGGTTGAGCCATACGAATGAAGTGGTCAATCGTTTTCTCAGGCACTTTCTCCCTTGGCGGCGGTGGCGGTTTCGGTGCAAAATGGGCTTCCACCTTGGCCTTCGATATGGCTGTGATTTCCTCCTCGGACCTGTCATAAGACCTCTGCGGAAGAGCCTTGAGGCTTGGACCATATTTATATCGCTTGCCTCTGCCTGTACTTCCTATACTACCTCGACTCGTACCGCTACGCACAATAGCTGCGGGGTGTCTCTTCTGCGATTGCTGAGGCGGCGGAGACGGCTGACGGGGCTGAGTTGGACGAGGAGGAGTGGCCTGAGGTTGTGCCGGACTTGGAGGAGGAGTGGACGTCTGACGCTGTGGCGGACTTGGAGGAGGAGGATTGTCCTGACACTTTGCCGGACTTGGAGGAGGAGGAGTGGCCTGACACTTTGCCGGACTTGGTGGACTTACAGGAGCGGGAGTCTGCTGACTCGGTGGCGGACTTCGACGAGGACTCGGCTGACGCGGTGTCGGTGGCCTTCGAAAGATGATGCAATCCTTTTTCCATAGGAGGATACGATGTTTGGCCTCTCTGAGAAAGCGCTCGCCGTCACCTCCAGCAATGTCAAGCTGTAGCTCCGAATATGGTGGGTCCACCACCTCATCAACAAAGACACGAGCATAGCCCGCTGGAATCAGGTTGCAATGGAAGGTTGCCTCGGGGGGATTTTGTCACATCCCTAGCTTCTGGCATTGCTCTAGGTTAGCTTCATGTGTGCATCATGTCTATATTTTTGAAACTTGAATTGAGGAATATTGGAAGCCTCAAAACCCTAAATAAAAGAGGGGCAAAAACCCTAGAAATCTCATTCATTGCTCCAAAAATGCCCTTTTAAATGTTTGATAATTTTTGGTAAGGGTTCTGGTCCCAACCAAAACATTGAACATTTTTAAGGAATTATTTTTGGGACTTTGGATTTAATTCATTAGCTATTTGAATTTGAATTATATTCATATAATTAGAATATAATTTAAATACCCCTGAAATATTTTATAAGCTTTTGGAAAAGTCCATCTAGCAATATAAAATATTCAGAGGAGTTTTTGGCATTGTTTGAATTATTTTAAAATTCAAAACAGTGGCAAAATAAATTAAATAAAACAAAACAGAAGAAAAAAATAAAAGAACAGAAGCCTACCTGGGCCACTTACCTGTAGCCGGCCCAGCTGGCCAGCTCCTCCCGCTGGCCCAGCCCACCGCCGCCCCCCCCTCCCCTGTCGCCTTCCTCCTCTGCCAGGAGGACGGGCACGCGCCCGGCGCGCGCGGCCACGCGCCCCGGCCACCTCCTCCCTGCCTGGCTGCCTCCTCCTTCCCTGGTTCCTCCCGCGACGCCACGCAGTCCCCGACCCCCTCTCCCTTCTCCCTCTCTCCCGCGTCCTCATCCTCT
>NC_041386.1:736638848-736745486 GCF_002162155.2 Triticum dicoccoides | reverse complement strand
TCCGTTCTCCTCACCGAGCGGAGCCCGTCGCCGCCGCTCGCCATAACCACGGCCACCAGGCCTCCCTCGCTCCCCCGACTAGCCCAGAGGCTCCGCCTCGACCCCCTCTTCCCTCTCCACCGACCCACGGGCCTTCGGAAGCCCTGCAACACCGCCACCATCGCCGTTCCGTCGCCGGCCACCGAAGCTCACCGCTGGCGATTCGCCGCCTCCGACGCCTCCCCGAGCTCCCTGAGGCCACCGTCGCAACCCCTGTGAGCTCCGCCACCGTTTCCCCCTCTTTCCCTCTTCGTTTGGTTGCCATAGCCGTCGCCCCCTTGATGACCGAAACCCGCCGCCGTCTGTGATCGCCGTCGACGTCCCTCCGGCCACCTAGTGGCCCGGCTGTCGTGCTCAGCTTCCTCCCCGCGCTTCCTGGAACGCGTAGGTGCCCCGCACGAGCCTCCCCGGCCACCGTAGCGTCAACCCCGAGCTCGCCCGAGCTCCGGCGACCGCCACGCTCGACGCCGGTGACGACTCCGGCCATCTTAGGCCCAGCCGCTGCCACTACTCGACGCGGACGAGCGCCCGCGTCACGTAGACGCTCTCCGCCGGCCATTTGGTCGCCGGAGGAGGGAACCCGCACCCCTCCGCCGTCTCTGGCTCCGCCGGCGACGAGTCGCGGGTCAACTCCGGCGAGTTGACCCAGGTTTGACCTTCCCCGTATGTCACTGACGTGTGGGCCACCCCCCCTGACATTTTAGTTAGTATTAGTTTAACACTAATTAAGTTAGCTAATTAGATAGGCCACTGACATGCGGGCCCCGCCCGGCTAACTAAGTTAGTTAGGGCTAACTAACTTGGTTAGTTGACTGGGTCACTGACCAGTGGACCCCACTGGTCAGGTTTGACCTGAATCTGCCCCGTTGACCTGATGACGTCAAGGTGATGTCATGCTGATGCATTAAATGATTTTCTGGATTTAAAATAAATCAGAAAATCCAGAAAATTGTATAAACTTCTAAAAATCATAGAAATTCAACCGTAACTCCAAATTAAATAATTTATATATGAAAAATTATCAGAAAAATTCAAGGAATCCATCTGTACCATTTTCATGCATGTTAGAACAACTTATAGGTGCTGTTTAGCACAAATCAATTAAATGGCATTTGAATAATCACATATGGAGTTTGAATTTGAATCTTGTATTCAAACCAACTTCATTTAATCTGTTGCTAGTTGCATTAGCCCAAAACACATTCATTTTGCCATGTCATGATCATGCATCATATTGTGCATTGCATTGATTGTGTTCCCTTCTGTGTTGCCGGTATTTGTCCCCTCTCGATAGACGTGATACCGATGATGTGATCGTTGACACTGATGAAGACTCAATGCTATCTTCAGAAGTGCCAGGCAAGCAAAACCCCCTTGTTCATTTCGATAAAATCCCACTCTCTCGCTCCTGCTCTCTTTTACTGCATTAGGACAACAACGACATATTTGTTACTTGCTGCGGTAGCTGAACCCCTTTATCCTTTGCATGACCTGTCATTGCCACAGTAAATAGATGAAACCCACTAGCATGAGTAGGAGTTGTTTGAGCCCTAATGTGCCTACTCATTTATGTTTGTTGTCATGCCTGCTACTGCTTAGAGTTGAGTCAGGTCTGATTCATCGGGGATGAATCAGAGGCGTGTGAACATGTCCTACTGTGTGTGAGCTAAGTGTGTGAACACGATTTGGTAAAAGGTGTCGGTGAGAGGCCATGTAGGAGTACATGGTGGGTTGTCTCATTGAAGCCGTCCTCAGGAACTGAGTTCTGTGTTTGTGATCCATGATTCAGCTACTACCATACATTGGGCCCTGAAATATGACCCCGCTCGACTTCTTATTCACCCTTGTCCTCTGTCCAGGAGTTGCAAGTAGTTTCTGGTGTTTGTAGTATGCTGGAGGCCGTGGACAGCGCTGACCGTAGGGGTGGGCTGTGATGCGGTAGGCACGTGGCCGGGTAAACCGGGCACCCGTTTGGTGTCACGGAACCCTGTTCACATCATTTGGGGCTGTGAGCGAAACTCCGGCCGGATCTCCTCATGGATGGAACCCGAATAGGCGATAAACCTGGACTAGAGACTTGAGTGTTTAGGTAGGTCGTGGTCTACACCCACGTCGGCTTTCGCTTGAAGTCTGCCGAGCACATGTCGTGTGCAGACGCTAAGTGGTGGAAACATGTATGAAGAAGTACACCCCTGCAGGGTTAATATCATCTATTCGAATAGCCGTGTCCGCGGTAAAGGACTTCTGGGTTGCTTATATCAGTTCATAGACAAGTGAAAGTGGATACTCTAAAATACGCAAGATAAGCGTGAGTGCTATGGATGGCGTTCTCGTAGGGAGACGGGAGCGGATCCATAGTGGTGTATTGGTTGGTGAATATGTGGACTCGTGTGCGCCACCTCAAAAGAGTCGCTTGCAGTCGTAGTTTAGGATAGCCACCGAGTCAAAGCTGGCTTGCTGTAGTCAAACCCCTCCACCCCCTTGTTGATAATGATGCATATGTAGATAGATCTGATGTAAGTCTTGTTGGGTACATTTGTACTCACGTTTGCCTATTTTATGTTTTGCAGAGAGACTTCGGTCTCACTAGTAGTTTCGCGTGGACTTCGACGTTTATCTTGTTACCTCAGCTACGATCTTGTGCCCTCGGCAGGATCTGATATATAGTCAGGCTTCTCAGCCTTTTTCATTTATAGATGTCTGTACTCAGACATGATAGCTTCCGCTTGTGTTTTGACTTGTATGCTCTGATTGTTGGGTCATGAGACCCATGATTGTAATATCTCGCTCCTCGGAGCCTATTGAATAAACTACTGAGTCGTAGAGTCATTTTGTGATGCCATGTTGTATTGCACATATCGAGCATATTGTGTGTATGTTATTGAAATGCTTGGTATGTGTGGGATCTGACTATCTAGTTGTTTATCTTTAGTAGCCTCTCTTACCGGGAAATGTCTCCTAGTGTTTCCACCGAGCCATGGTAGCTTGCTACTGCTCCGAAACACTTAGGCTGGCCGGCATGTGTCCTTCTTCGTTCCTGTGTCTGTCCCTTCGGGGAAATGTCACGCGATGAATACCGGAGTCCTGTTAGCCCGCTACAGCCCGGTTCACCGGAGTCCTGCTAGCCCAGTGCTACAGCCTGGATTCACTCGCTGATGACCGACACGTTCGATGCTGGGTCATGGGTGCCTGTCCCTGTAAGTTTGTGCCACTTTGGGTTTACGACTAGCCATGTCAGCCCGGGCTCCTTATCATATGGATGCTAGCGACACTATCATATACGTGAGCCAAAAGGCGCAAACGGTCCCGGGCAAAGGTAAGGCGACACCCGTGGGGATACCGTGCGTGAGGCCGCAAAGTGATATGAGGTGTTACCGGCTAGATCGATGTGACATCGAGTCGGGGTCCTGACAGATTTGTAAAAGCAAAGCCGTCCGCCACCTTCATGGATATGTTCTTCATTTTGACGTGTAGCTCGCAGTTAGTGTTCTCTGTGATGTCATCCACGGGGCATCTACCCAGCATTGCGTCGTCCGGGACGGAACCCACGCTGCTTCTCGGCATGGATGGGCCGGTGCTATCCAATGCTGGATCATCCGCTAGCTGCTGCAGCTACTGAGACCCCCTTTGATGGGTAAGTGAGTCGATCTGCTCCTGTTGCCGCTGGAATTTGACTGCCAATTCCGCTTGACTTTCTTCTAGGCCTTGAAGGTGTTCATAGTCCCGCTTCCTCTACTCCTCCTCCATCTTCCTCTTCTTCTCCTCCGCAATCTTTTTTCTCGCACGGGTTCTGTAGTCGATGTTCCATTCTGAAAACCCCTCATACCACGGAATAGCGCCCTTGCCTCATGTTCTTCCCGGGTGTTCAGGGTTTTCCAGGGCACGCGTAAGCTCGTCGTTCTCTCTGTTGGGCTGGAACACCCCTGATCGTGCCTCTTCTATTGCAACACGTATCGCATCGTCGTCTCCCTTCAGACTTGCCCTCGTCGAAACATTGCCTGTCTCCGGGTCTAACTCCCCCCCATGCGCATAGAACCAAGTCCTGACCCCGGGGGGCCAGCTCTTAGTAGCCGGAGTGACACCTGCATCCTCCATCGCTTTCTCAGACTTATCCCACTTAGGCATTGCCACCGCATAGCCACCTGGCCCCAGCTTATGGAACTTATCCTTTTTTTCGGCATTCTTCTTGTTTATTCTCGACCGTTCCTTAGCTAATTCCGAATCCTTGAATTTCACGAAATTGTCCCAATGATCACGTTGGTTCTCTAGTGTTCCCTTGAATACTGGAGTCTTCCTTCCTCCCTTGACGTACTTCTTCCATTCATGATTCTTGTGGTTCTTGAATGCAATCGCCATCATCCTAAGAGCAGCCTCCTTGACTTTCTGCACATCTGCTTCTGTGAAATGATCTGGTAGGGTGAAATGTTCCATGAGAGTATCCCAAAGCAGATCTTTTTGATTCTTGTCGACAAAAGTAACATCTGGACGTGGAGCAGCGTCCTCTTTGCCTTTTTGTCTTTTGTCTTTTGCTGGCTCTCTCCATTCTTGAAGGGAGATCGGGAGTTGGTCCTTCACAAGAACTCCGCACTGACGAACGAACTTGTCCGCAATCTTCTTAGGCGCTAATGGTTTGCCAGTAGGGCTGCATGCCTCGATATTGTACTTTACGCCCGGCTTCAACTTTTTTTTCGGGAATCGTTTCGTCATTTTGCCTGAAGATTTGCTCGATCCGGATGGCTGAAAGAACAAAGATCGATTCGTTAATATATCTTCAAGTCATTTAAAACATGTGATGATCACCAGATGCCTGCTTATATAAATATATATACCTCGCCGGTCTTTGTTGTTTCAGGATCAACATGTTCTTCTTCGTCATCGTCATAATCGTAGTTCATGACTTCATCAATTTGGTCGTCGCGATCGAATATCATATCACCCTCTCCAGTGTTGTTTAGAAATTCGGAGCCTTCATAATCTTCTTCATTCTGATTATCATCTAGCCCGCGTATCATATCGAACATGGTCTGTTCTCCCTCTCTGTCGGTATTGTCTGCCATAGCTTTTGCTTAACTAATCCAAAAGAAATATAAAACAATTTAGTATTCAAATTACATCGTCTCGAATAATAGATATAATCTCGAATACATCGTCTAGAATAATAGATATAATCTCGAATACATCCTCTCGAATTTCAAAGAATATTGAATAGTACATCACTGGCTATTAGCTAACAAAGATCGAATACTACAGAAGAATCTAGGACACTCGCGGTTCCTCCGGCGCGGGCGGTGGACACCCAAAGAGAAGGAACCCTCACAGGATCATAGCTGAAGTGAGATCCCCGAAGAAACTGCCACGTATTGGAGAACCTGCCGCCCTCTAGCGCAACCATGTAGCAATGGACGTGCTGGTCCTCCTCCCTGACACGGCGACGTACCACCTCCGGCGGGGCCGGGTCCCTCCGCACTGAAACTGGCCCACGCGAACGTCACCAAACGAGATCAGGGTCAACGACGGGACCCGGGGCCGGGTTCCTCATCAAGCGGCGCGCCCCTTCAGGCAGCACCTCCCAGTGCCAGCCCGACGGAGCCCAGTCCCGGACATGGGTCGGCTGGACGTCGTCGCGGACGGGTCGATGGCGAGGATGCGGGCCGGGCATCGTCGAGAACAAATACTAGCTATATGCCCGCAAAAAGTAACATTTTTTTAATGATTGGATTTTGATAACTAAAATTTCTAACATTTCTATATAACACTAATTATGCTAATCTAAATAATCTAAATAACACTAAAATTTCTAACATTTCTAACATTTCTATATAACACTAATTTCTAACATTTCTATATAAAATTAATTTCTAACTGATTAAACACTAATTATATCCATCTAACATGCATTCATACATATATAATAGTGAAAAAACAATAATCTAAATAATCTAAACTAATTAAACATACAAAATACGTGTGTGTGTACTAATTAAACACTAATTATCTAAACTAATTAAACATACAAAATAATAATCTAAATAATTTAAACTAATTAAAGACTAATTATCTAAACTAATTAAACATGCATGCTTGTGTGTGTGTACGGGCTCGGGGAGGGCTCACAGCGGGCGAGGGCGACGGCGAGGCGATGGCGAGGCGACTGCCGGGGCGGCGACGGCGGGGACGGCGCGACGGGGACGGGGACGGCGCGACGGGGACGGGCCCGGGGCGGCGACGGAGACGAGGGCGGTGACGGGGACGGGGGCGGCGACGGGGACGGGGGCGGCGACGGAGACGATCGAGGGCGGCGGCGACGGCGACGGAGACGGAAATAGAGGAACGAACAGGGAGGGAAACTGAAATTTTCGTAGCCGTTGTATATATAGAAGGCACCTTTAGTACCGGTTGGAGCCACCAACCGGTACTAAAGGCCTGTTTTGGCCAGGCCAAGCGGCGGGAAGCTACCCCCTTTAGTACCGGGTGGTGGCACAAACCGGTACTAAAGGCCCCCCTTTAGTACCGGTTTGTGCCACGACCCGGTACTAAAGGGGGTGCGCTGGCGTAGGTGCGGTGCGGCAAGTTTAGTCCCACCTCGCTAGTCGAGGGGCTACCGCACTGGTTTATAAGCCCCAGTGCGGTAGCTCTCTCGAGCTCCTCTCCTAACCAGGCCTACTGGGCCTACCTGTCTTCTTCGCCTAGTGGGCCTACTCGGCCTTCGCGGGCCTGCATCCTGGCCCAACGAAAGGCTGTCTCGCTAGTCGTATGCAGGCCGCTTTGGCCCAGTAGGAGGGCTTTTTTTAGCTTTATTTTTTTGTTTTATTTATGTATGAGTTGTTTTTTGCTGTATTTAGAGTTTCTTTGTGAATATTTTTGCTTTAGGTACAAAAAATTACAAACTTTCTGTTAGTGCCGGTAGATTTCAAATTTGAATAGTTTAAATTTTGAATTATTTGAAATTTGTGTGAATCACTAGTTTGTGAATAACTTAACTTTGAAAAAAGTTTTTTCAGTGATTCTTTTTTCTTATGTTTAATATTAGTGTGTTTTATCATTATATTCAATTTAGTAATGCTTAGGTTATTTAAAAAATGAAATGCCTTTGTAACAGTTCAGTTTTCGTCGGAAACCCTGATACTTCGAAAGAGATTGTCCATTTTGTACATGAAGTGCATCCAGTTTTTGCCGTAACCCTCTCTACTTTCTTGCACATGCTATTTGTATGAAATGCATGAAAAGAATTTGTTTGCACATAAAATTTCTTCGCGTTTCAAATGCCAAAACACATAACTACCCTAACTATTACAGACATTCCCTCCTGGGTGTGAAACACAGAAGAAAGTGATGATGAAGCCGATCACATCCCAGATCTTTGGGTGTGAAACTTTTTCTTCGCGTGTGTCCCTTTGCACCGTAACCATGGAAAATCTTCATCATTTAACGGGATGCTCGGGTCAATATTCACTGTGAATGGAGCAATTTCATCAAACTTTTCATAATCTTCTGACTTGTCTGTCTTGTCATCCACTCCCACGATGTTTCTCTTCCCAGAAAGAACTATGTGCCGCTTTGTCTCATCGTACGATGCATTCGCTTCCTTATCTTTTCTTTTTCTTGGCTTGGTAGACATGTCCTTCACATAGAAAACCTGTGCCACATCATTGGCTAGGACGAATGGTTCGTCTGCATACGCAAGATTGTTGAGATCCACTGTTGTCATTCCGTACTGCGGGTCTTCCGTTACCCCGCCTCGTGTCATATTGACCCATTTGCACCGAAACAAAGGGACCTTTAAACCACGTCGATAGTCAAGTTTCCATATGTCCTGTATATAACCATAATATGTTTCCTTTCCCATCTTGGTTTCTGCATCAAAGCGGACACCACTATTTTGGTTGGTGCTCTTCTTATCTTGGGCGATCGTGTAAAATGTATTACCATTTATCTCGTACCCTTTGAAAGTCATCATATTCGAAGATGGTAACTGGGACAGCAAGTACAAGTCATCTTCAATAGAGGTGTCATGCATGGTACGTGTCTGCAACCAGTTGGCGAAACTCCTGGTTTGTTCACGTGTAATCCGGTCATCAGACCGCTCCGGGTGTTTGGAGCGTAGCAAATTCTTGTGTTCATCCATATACGGAGCCACAAAGGTGGAATTCTGTAGAACTGTGTAGTGTGCTTCAGTGAGAGAATGTCCGTCCATACATATTATTTGTTCCCCTCCTAGCGTGCCTTTTCCATCCAGTCTGCCCTTATGCCGCGATTCAGGAACACCAATCGGCTTAAGGTCAGGAATAAAGTGAATACAAAACTCAATGACCTCCTCATTTTGATGGCCCTTGGAGATGCTTCCTTCTGGCCTAGCACGGTTATGAACATATTTCTTTAAGACTCCCATGAACCTCTCAAAGGGGAACATATTGTGTAGAAATACAGGACCCAAAACGTTAATCTCTTCGCATAGGTGAACTAGGACATGCGTCATGATGTTGAAGAAGGATGGTGGGAACACCACTCGAAACTGACAAGACATTGCACCAAATCATTCTGTAACCTTAGTATGATTTCTGGATCGATTACCTTCTGAGAGATTGCATTGAGAAATGCACATAGCTTCACAATGGCTAATCGAACGTTTTCCGGTAGAAGCCCCCTCAATGCAACCGGAAGCAGTTGCGTCATAATCACGTGGCAGTCATGAGACTTTAGGTTCTGGAAGTTTTTCTCTGCCATGTTTATTATTCCCTTTATATTCGACGAGAAGCCAGACGGTACCTTAATACTAAGCAGGCATTCAAAGAAGATTTCCTTCTCTTCTTTGGTAAGAGCGTAGCTTGCATGACCCTGATGTATGCCGTCTTTTCCGTGCATACGTTGCTGGTCCTCCCGTGCCTCAGGTGTATCTTTTGTCTTCCCATACATGCCCAAGAAGCCAAGCAGGGTCACGCAAAGATTCTTCGTCACGTGCATCACGTCGATTGCGGAGCGGACCTCTAGGTCTTTCCAATATGGCAGGTCCCAAAATATAGATTTCTTCTTCCACATGGGTGCGCGTCCGTCCGCGTCCTTCGGAACAGGTTGTCCGCCAGGACCCTTTCCAAATATCACCTTCAAATCCTTGACCATATCATGTACATCAGCACCAGTACGGTGGCGAGGCTTCATCCGGTGATCCGCCTCACCTTTGAAATGCTTGCCTTTCTTTCTTACGGGATGCCTGCTCGGAAGAAATCGACGATGTCCCAGGTACACATTCTTCTTACAACTCTTTAAATATATACTGTCGGTATCATCCAAACAGTGCGTGCATCTGTGGTATCCCTTGTTTGTCTGTCCTGAAAGGTTACTGAGAGCAGGCCAATCATTGATGGTCACGAACAGCAACGCCTTTAGGTCAAATTCTTCCCCCATGTGGTCATCCCACGCACGTACACCTGTTCCATTCCATAGTTGTAAGAGTTCTTCAACTAATGGCCTTAGGTACACATCAATGTCGTTGCCGGGTTGCTTAGGGCCTTGGATGAGCATTGGCATCATAATGAACTGCCGCTTCATGCACAACCAAGGAGGAAGGTTATACAAACATAGAGTCACTGGCCAGGTGCTATGGTTGCTGCTCTGCTCCCCAAAAGGATTAATGCCATCTGCGCTTTGACCAAACCATACGCTCCTTGCGTCATCTGCAAACTCCTTTCCGTACTTTCTTTCGATTTTTCTCCGCTGCGACCCGTCAGCGGGTACTCTCAACTTTCCGTCTTTCTTACGGTCTTCTCTATGCCATCGCATCGCCTTGGCATGCTCTTTGTTTTGGAACAAACGTTTCAACCGTGGTATTATAGGAGAATACCACATCACCTTGGCAGGAATCTTCTTCCTGGGGCGCTCGCCCTCGACATCACCAGGCTCATCGTGGCTGATCTTATAGCGCAATGCACCACATACCGGGCAAGCGTTCAAATCCTCGTACTCACCGCGGTAGAGGATGCAATCATTAGGGCATGCATGTATCTTCTGCACCTCTAACCCTAGAGGGCAGACAACCTTCTTTGCTTCGTACGTTCTCTCGGGCAATTCGTTGTCCTTTGGAAGCATATCCTTTATCATTACCAGCAACTTTCCAAATCCCTTGTCAGATACACCATTCTCTGCCTTCCATTGCAGCAATTCTAGTGTGGTGCCCAGCTTTTTCTTGTCACCTACGCAATTCGGGTACAACAATTTTTTGTGATCCTCTAACATGCGCTGCAACTTCTTCTTCTCCAAATCACTTGCGCAGTTTCTCTTTGCATCGGCAATGGCCCGACCTAGATCATCAACGGGCTCATCTGATGCCTCTTCTTCAGCTTCTTCCCGCATTTTCGGCTCAGCTTCTTCCCGCATTACCGGCTCAGCTTCTTCCCCCATTGTTGTATCATCGTATTCAGGGAACCCATGGCCAGGATAGCTGTCGTCGTCCTCTTCTTCTTCATTGTCTTCCATCATAACCCCTCTTTCTCCGTGCTTGGTCCAAACATTATAGTGGGGCATGAAAACGGACTCAAACAGGTGGACGTGAATGGTTCTTGACGTAGAGTAATTGTGACCATTCTTACAGCCAGCACATGGACAAGGCATAAACCCATCCGGTCGCTTGTTTGCCTCAGCCGCAAGCAGAAAAGTATGCACGCCCTCAACGAACTGGGGAGAGCATCGGTCATCGTACATCCATTGCCGGCTCATCTTCATTACACAACACCGAATAGACCAAATTAATACAAGTTCATACATAAAGTTCATACAACACTTAAATGCAACAAACAAATAACTCTCTAGCTAAAGCATTTAAATGCAACAACAAATGCGATCAAGATCGCAACTAAGGTAACAATTGATCCAACAGCATAATGATACCAAGCCTCACTATCGATGGCATATTTTCTAATCTTTCTAATCTTCAAGCGCATTTTCTCCATCTTGATCTTTTGATCATCGACGACATCGGCAACATGCAACTCCAATTCCATCTTCTCCCCCTCAATTCTTTTCAAATTTTCTTTCAAGTACTCGTTTTCTCTTTCAACTAAATTTAACCTCTCGACAATAGGGTCGGTTGGAATTTCCGGTTCACATACCTCCTAGATAAAAATATCTATGTCAACTTGATGGGCATAATTTTTTATAAACACGAAATGCAACAAATAGTTTTAAAATAGAATATACCACATCCGAATCATAACAAGGACGAGGGCCGACGGGGACGGATATCAAAACCATGGCACTATGTATAACAAACAACATACGGGTAAGATAATTATTACATGATTAACTATATATCCAAATCACACAAACATCAATTTTTATATAAAATTTCATGAACAAGAGGCTCACCACAAGGTGGTGCCGGCGACGGGACGGTGCGAGCGATCGACGGTGGTTACGACGGAGATTTAGAAGGCACTAAGTAAACCACACCTACATATGCAAACTATGTGTTATTTTTGACCTCAGATTGCATATAAATCAAATACTAGCACATATATATATTTCCTCCCATATTACTAAACTCACAAATTAATAACTATATAAAGCATTGCAAGAGCTAATCTAGCAATGAGAGATGAAAGGACAAAGTTGCTAACCTTTGTGATCACTTAAATGGATGGGGGCCTTCAAATCTTGACAAATTTTGGGCAAAATGTGTGATGAGCTCGAGGGGAAGAGGAAGAACAGAGAGGAGATAGGAGAGGGGAAGGGGGGAAGAACAGAGCGAGCTAGACGAAGCGTTTATATGCAGGAGGACCGATAGTACCGGTTCGTGGCACGAACCGGTACTAAAGGTGCTGGAGGGGGCCCAGACTGACAACATCCTGCCACCACCCTCATTAGTACCGGTTCGTGGCACGAACCGGTGCTAAAGGTTAGCCACGAACCGGTACTAATGAGAGCGGCCCGGCTAGCCGTTGGAACCGGCACTAATGTATACATTTGTGCCGGCTCTAATACAAACCGGCACTAATGTGCTTCATGTTTGACCCTTTTTCTACTAGTGAACAACCGCATGCTGCTTGCACAGGAACAATTCTTGCAACAAGTTGCTTTGGCGTTCGATCCATATAGCCCCTCCAGCCAGCATCGACATGTTATTTGGGACATGGCTTGCTGGCGTGGAACAAGTTATTGCGGGACGTATTCGGATAGAAATATGTGCATTACTTTGGGCTGTATGGAACTGCGGAAACAATATGATCTTTAACGGGTAAAATCTCACAAACTTTTTGTAGGTAATATACAGGGCTACAGCTTGGATGCGTTCATGGTTGCCACTCACTAATACGGACTCTAGGGAGCATTTGGTTGCTGGGTGCAACCGATGACAGATTGTTGCTCAGGTTATCTACAACCGTTTTGGATGACAGTCCATTAATATGATAGATGTTTAGTAATCTAGCATTTTTATACCGCCGGTTGTGGCTTTGATCTTTTTTCATCTTTCTTGCTCCTTTTGTGAGCTGTACCGAACTATGCACTTTGTTTGGATTTAAATAAGATGGCCGTATGCATCATCCTGATGCAAAGGCCGGGGTTGCTCCTCCTTTTCAAAAAAAGAAAAGAAACAATTCCTGCAAGTAGCGAGGATGGGGCATCTGGTTTCGGAAACTCATATTTGTTTCCTCCTGCTATATTTGTCCGCTGCAGACGATTGATCTCACTCCAGGTGCCCTTCATAATAAGTACTAGAGGTTGGGGCGCCACCTGGTGGCGCCGCCTGAGGCAGACCTATGCGCACTTATCTTGTTTCAACACATTGGGCTGCCATGTTTTGTCCTTAATCTGACTCATGTATATCAATACGGGCATATGTTATAACATTAGGATATAACAGTACCACATTGATCAAATATACAGATACTATAATATTTGAGTTCAGAACCATCATAGGCAGGGGTATATCTAATGAGGATATGTACAACTCTAGCATGGAGCACAAACTGGTACAATGCACTACAGTTAATCCAAAAGCATCCTCATGAGGCCATGACTTGGCTTTGTCAAAAGCCCGCTGTACGCAATCGCAAGAGACGACCAGTAGCAATGTGATCCGTTACTCACGTCTGAAATTAATTTGTAGCATTCCCACTGGACCTCTTACGCTTATATTCACATAAATCTGAACGAAGCTGCATCAAGAAATAAACTTCAGAAATGAGAAACAACATCTTGTAAGAACAAAAAAAATACATGTTACATATAGTAATATTTCCCTGCAGCCTAATGGTTCGAACAAATCAAAGGCTTAGTATAGCTAAAAGAAGAAAATGCAAACTGACTATGGTGTCTCTATAATTCCTTTATGCGTCTGGAACAATAATGACGGCCAACATATCTGCCACAATATTGAACAAAAGAGGTGACATGGAATCCCCTTGTCTCAACCCCTTATGCGTCTAGAAGTAGTGACCGATATCATTGTTCACCTTAATTCCGACACTACCTTTCTGGACTTGAGTATCGACCTGATGCCTCCAGGTTTCACTAAAACCCTTCATACGCATTGCCTGCTGAAGAAAAGGCCATTTGACTTTATCATAAGCCTTCTCAAAATCCACTTTTAAGATAACCCCGTCTAGTTTCTTAGAGTGAATCTCATGAAGTGTTTCATGTAATACGACCACTCCTTCGAGTATGTGTCATCCAGGCATGGAAGCTGTCTGACTAGGTTGAACCACTGAGTGAGCAATTTGTGTCAATCTATTGGTTCCTACCTTTGTGAAAATTTTAAAACTCACATTCAGCAGGCAAATGGGTCGGAATTGTTCTATCCGAACCGCCTCATTCTTCTTCGGTCATAACGTTATCGTACCAAAGTTGAGGTGGAACAACTCCAAATGGCCCTCAAAAAAATCTTGAAACATAGGCATAAGATCATCTTTAATGATATGCCAACATTTCTTATAGAATTCAGCTGGAAACCCATCTGGTCCCGGTGCTTTATTCGGCTTCATTTGAGTTCTGGCCAGATGAACTTCTTTTTCAGTAAACGGTGCAGAGAGAACATCGTTCTCCGCTGCCTGTAATTGAGGTATCTCATCAATTACAGACTCATCAAGAGACGCCGTCGAAGGATTCGAAGGTCCAAAAAGTCCTTTATAATAGTTGGAAATATACACTTTCAGATTTTCATGCCCCACTATTGTTCCCTCATCTTGTTCAAGCTGAATGATCTTCTTCTTCCTATGTTTACCATTTGTAACGATATGGAAGAACTGTGTGTTGTCGTCCCCTTGGACAACCTTAAGCGTTTTCGCATGCAACGCCCACTTGAGTTCCTCCTCTCTCAAGAGAGCACGAAGGCCTTGTTCAGCCTCGGACTTGGTTCGGTGCTCATTAACGGAAAGAAGAGTGGTTTCAGCCTTTACATCTAGTGCCTCAATGAGCTGAGTTAGACGTTCTTTTTTCTGCTTATAAATCCCACTCTCATTCCTGGCCCATCCTCTCAGAAATTGTCGGAGGTGTCTAATCTTATTCTGCCATCTCTCGACATGGGTCTAACCAGTAACTGGCTTTGCCCATTCGCGTGCAATCATCTCCATAAATCCTTCGTGCTCAAACCAGGTTTGCTCGAAGGAGAAGATGTTTTTGTTTGCAACATGGGTAGCCTCACCCGAATCTAAAAAGAGTGGTGTATGATCTGAGATCCCTCTTTGCATCGCATGAACCGACACCGAAGGATACCTTTGTTCCCACTCCACACTAGCAAGTACCGTATCCAGCTTTTCATAAGTCGGAACAGGTAACGAGTTGGCCCATGTAAACTGTCTACCGGCGAGCTCAATTTCTCTCAAATTGAGGCTCTCGATAATCATATTGAACATCATAGACCAACGATCATCGAAATCGTCATTATTCTTTTCTTCTATTCTCCGAATGATATTAAAATCACCCCTGACTAGAAGTGGCAGATTTTCATCTCCACAAATCCGCACTAAGTCGGCAAGAAAATCGGTTTTAAATTTAGGTTGCGCTGCCCCATATACCGCAACGAGCGACCATCGGAACCCATCCAATTTTGATCTCACCCTGAATTTAACCGAAAAGTCTCCCTGCACCACATTAAGCACCTCTAACGTCTCACACCGTACTCCTAGTAAAATCCCGCCGGATCTTCCTCTAGGCGGTAGAATGTGCCAATCAAAATCTATACCACTGGAAAGGGTTTGAAGGAATTGGATGTGAAATTATCTCGTCCAGTTTCCAAAAGTGTAACGAAATCTAAGTGGTGCTCTAATGTTGTCTCTGCTAAGAATCTTTGTTTAGCCAAGTCTGCTAGACCTTTGCTATTCCAAAAGAGTCCTTTCATAAGTCATCATGAAATTTTTTTCTTAAGTGTAACTCTAGCACTTCTGCGTACATCCGAAGTAGGATAGATTTTCCGCTTCCAGGGACGTTTGGGCTTCTCCTCAAGACCCTGTGGGACGATAGAATCATCCAGACCAAACACTGCCTCCTCCATCAAGAGAGGCTCTACGGTGTCTGAGATCGCAACCTCCTCCTCATCTTCAGCCTCGACACTAGGCAGGAGATTATTATAGATATTTGCAAGATCATTTATTCCTAAATTATTCATTTCATTGTCATTCATAGGTAGGATAGAGGCAAGATTATGAATGATCTCAGAAGCTCTCTCCGCTTCCATGTCTAACAGATCATTAACGGATTTGACAACCTCGGTTTCATTTGATCCCAAAGAAATGCCTAAGTCGTTTGCTCATTCTCAGAGAAATGTAAAATTGAACAACTAATATCAAAGGACGTACCTGCAGTAGTCTCGGCATGGCAAAGCATGGCATCCCTCTTGGCATGCGCTAGCTGCAGGTCGTCCGCGTCCGGCTGTCCCTTGGATCCGGATTTGAGACGCCTGCCAGCCGACACCGGATCCGCAATCCCGCCAAAAGCAATGAGCTCCTCCATGGTCCTCTCGCAAAGGGTGTGGTCAGGACTCCCACGCCCCTCCCTTATTGTCGGTGAAGGAGGGTAGGGCATGGTGGAGTGAAACTGCGTTGCGAGTGTCAAGGGGGAGGAGGAACGTGAAGACGCCTGCTCACTGATCCCGACCCCCTGACCGCCCGCCGGAACGGTCGACCCTCGGCCACCCAGCTCGGCGCAATACTGCACAGGGGTAACGACACGGGGCTCCTCCCCGCATCTCACCCCCGGCTCGCCACCATGGATGGAGTGATCCTGTGGGGGGGGGGGGGTTATAGCACGGGACTCCTTCCCGCACCTGACCCCCAACTCGACCAGAGACGTCAAAGAAAGAAGGACGCCATAGACCTCCTGTCCAAGCGCCCCTCCCGCCAATGAAAGGTCGGGCTCGCATGTCTGGGTGTGATGGGCATCCTGCCCATGCCCCCCACAATCTGCGGCCTCCCCAACAGAATCCACCATCGCGCCTGGAGTAGGCTCCGCGATCGTCACATCACAACTAGGCGCGACACTGGTAGCAACTCAAGCTCTGTCGGGTCATCTGCCTCGACCCTGGTGCTCCATAACCTACTAGGAGCGGACCCCGGTGCAAATGAACCAAAGCGAAGCGTGTTCATTGGAGTAGTGGACGGGGGCGCCTCTTTGGTAGAACTGGCTACCTTATCTGGCTGTGTGGCCGGCCCTTTGTCCGACTCCGGCATAGTATCATCGGGCCCCTTCTCCTGGTTCCCGGGTGTGCCACCACCCTCGGTCGTATCCATGTCTTGTGTCCCATTTCCCTCCTTGGAAACCGCAGTATCCTCGATCTCAAGCTCTAGTACATAAGTGACTCCAGCATATGTCCATCTGACTATATCTGGTATATGCTCAATACTCGCAACACTGACCAAAAGCCTCGCAGCGTTATGTGCGCGTGTGAATGGCATGTCAACCTTTTCTGTCTTACCGATCAACACACCCAAGCTCCAAGCAACCAGAAAATGTTTTACCAATTTAGGTGGCATGCCATAGAAGCGAACCCACACCTTGTCCAAAGGTGTACCCTTAGGTTCCTCCTGCTTCCACTCGTCGAAAGCGATAACAATGTTTGTGCTCGTCACTCTGCATAAACCCCACTTAAGAAAATGCATCTGATCCTCTTTAGTGGGAAAATCAACCTTATAAGACTGACCTTCTAACTGCTCCAGTTGCCACTGATAATTACCCGGTACTAACTCATGTAGCGGTCTGACGATCTGAGCCTCGATCAACTGTCCATTAGTAACTCTGATAACTGCCGGGAAGGAACTCTCAACCATCTGCGGTAGAGGATCCACCTTCGGTGTCTCAAAAAACATCAACTCTTTACAGCAGACCCCAAAAATGTTAATGCCAGGCTTAGGACCGGAGAGAAGAGGGCATTCCCCGGTCACATGTTGGGAGCGAAGACAATAATCACAAAGCTCATGCATACACTCTACCACGAAGTGACCCGGTTCACCACATCTATAGCAAGGCAACTTTTTCTTCTTAATTGCCCAATTAGAGAGCTTTTCGCCGTTCGCTTTTTCCGGTCCTTTATCAGACGTACCGTCCCTAGATTTGGCACCTCCAGTATCCTTTGGTGTCGGTTCGTGCGATGCAAAGAGGGATCTCAGATCATACACCACTTTTTTTAGATTCGGGTGAGGCTACCCATGTTGCAAACAAAAACATCTTCTCCTTCGAGCAAAGCTGGTTTGAGCGTGAAGGATTTATGGAGATGATTGCACGCGAATGGGCAAAGCCAGTTACTGGTTGGACCCATGTCGAGAGATGGCAGAATAAGATTAGACACCTCCGACAATTTCTGAGAGGATGGGCCAGGAATGAGAGTGGGATTTATAAGCAGAAAAAAGAACGTCTAACTCAGCTCATTGAGGCACTAGATGTAAAGGCTGAAACCACTCTTCTTTCCGTTAATGAGCACCGAACCAAGTCCGAGGCTGAACAAGGCCTTCGTGCTCTCTTGAGAGAGGAGGAACTCAAGTGGGCGTTGCGTGCGAAAACGCTTAAGGTTGTCCAAGGGGACGACAACACACAGTTCTTCCATATGGTTGCAAATGGTAAACATAGGAAGAAGAAGATCATTCAGCTTGAACAAGATGAGGGAACAATAGTGGGGCATGAAAATCTGAAAGTGTATATTTCCAACTATTATAAAGGACTTTTTGGACCTCCGAATCCTTCGACGGTGTCTCTTGATGAGTCTGTAATTGATGAGATACCTCAATTACAGGCAGCGGAGAACGATGTTCTCTCTGCACCGTTTACTGAAAAAGAAGTTCATCTGGCCAGAACTCAAATGAAGCCGAATAAAGCACCGGGACCAGATGGGTTTCCAGCTGAATTCTATAAGAAATGTTGGCATATCATTAAAGATGATCTTATGCCTATGTTTCAAGATTTTTTCGAGGGCCATTTGGAGTTGTTCCACCTCAACTTTGGTACGATAACGTTATTACCGAAGAAGAATGAGGCAGTCCGGATAGAACAATTCTGACCCATTTGCCTGCTGAATGAGAGTTTTAAAATTTTCACAAAGGTAGGAACCAATAGATTGACACAAATTGCTCACTCAATGGTTCAACCTAGTCAGACAGCTTTCATGCCTGGACGACACATACTCGAAGGAGTGGTCGTATTACATGAAACACTTCATGAGATTCACTCTAAGAAACTAGACGGGGTTATCTTAAAAGTGGATTTTGAGAAGGCTTATGATAAAGTCAAATGGCCTTTTCTTCAGCAGGCAATGCGTATGAAGGGCTTTAGTGAAACCTGGAGGCATCAGGTCGATACTCAAGTCCATAAAGGTAGTGTCGGAATTAAGGTGAACGATGATATCGGTCACTATAGCTACTTCCAGACGCATAAGGGGTTGAGACAAGGGGATTCCATGTCACCTCTTTTGTTCAATATTGTAGCAGATATGTTGGCCGTCATTATTGGCAGGGCCAAGCAACACGGCCATGTAGATGTCTAGTTCCTCATCTGGTTGATGGAGGGGTGTCCATTCTACAATATGCTGATGACACTATCATTTTCATGGAACATGACATTGCTAAAGCACGTAACATGAAACTTATGTTATGTTTATTCGAACAATTGTCTGGATTAAAAATTAATTTTCATAAGAGTGAGGTGTTCTGTTTTGGGAAAGCCAAAGACGAGGAACATACCTACAGACAATTGTTTGGATGTGAATTAGGTGCTTTACCATTCAGTTACTTGGGTATTCCGATTCATCACCGTAAATTATCCAATAAGGAATGGAAGTGTATTGAAGAACGAATCAAAAAAAAACTCAGCTGCCGGAAAGGCAAGTTGATGTCTTATGGAGGTCGACTAGTTTTGATTAACTCAGTATTGACTAGCATGCCAATGTTTTTACTTTTGTTCTTCAAAATCACGAAAGGAGTCTGAAAGTGACTTCATTTCTTTAGATCTCGTTTCTTTTGGCAGTCTGATGAGGCCAAGAGGAAATACCGTCTCGCGCGTTGGGATATCCTTTGTCGACCTAAAGACCAAGGGGGCCTCGGTATTGAGAACTTGGAGATTAAGAATAAATGCCTGACGAGCAAATGGTTGTACAGGTTAGAGATAGAGCCGGAGGGCATGCGGGCTCAAATCCTGCGCAATAAGTATTTGCACTCGAAAACGCTAGCCCAGGTTACCATCAGACCGTCTGATTCACCTTTCTGGAAGGGACTTATGAGAACAAAGGATATGTTCTTTCGTAGGGTCAAATTCTTGATTGGCAACGGGATGTCAACAAGATTTTGGGAGGATACATGGCTAGGAGAGACACCACTGGCCTTACAATATCCTACCCTTTACAATATTGTGCAACGGAAGGGAGATTACGTAGGTATCGTCCTTCAGACTATTCCCTTGAACATCCAATTCAGACGTACGTTAATGGGTGAGAGATGGACAGCCTGGATGCACTTGATTCGGAGATTGATTGAAGCTCGACTCTCCTATGTGCCTGACTCCACAAAATGGAAGTTAACTAAAAATGGGATATTTATGGTGAAATCTTTTTATACGGATCTGATTAATTCTCGCCCCATCCCGAGGTCCCTTCATATATGGAAGGTTAAAGTTCCTTTGCGGATCAAAATTTTCATGTGGTTTGTCCACAAGCAAGTAATACTCACAAAGGACAACTTACTTAAGAGAAGATGGGCAGGTAACTCGTGGTGTTATTTTTGTACTCAGGATGAGACAATACACCATTTATTTATCGAATGCACACTTGCAAAGTTACTTTGGAGGATGATTCATATAGCTTTTAATATCAATCCTCCAGTAGATATTGCATCATTGTTTGGGACGTGGTTAGTTGGGGTTGAAAAGATCACGGCAGCTCGTATTCGGATTGGAATATGTGCGCTATTATGGGCTATATGGAACTGCAGAAATGATATGATTTTTAATAGACAACACAACTTAACTTTTTTGCAAGTTATCTTCAGAGCTGCAGCTTGGATCAGTACGTGGTCCTTACTCACTCCTACGGACTCCAGGGAGCCTTTGGTTACTGGATGCAACCAATGGGAGATGGTGGCTCGGGTTATACTCAACCGGTTCAGATGGCGGTCGCATAACAGGATAGGAGTCTAGAGAGCTTGTCCTTATTATCACCATACCGGTTGTCTTTGTGCTTTATTTTGCTCCGTTTGCGAGCTGTAAGACCTTTGTGCTGACTCTTTCTGGATTTTTAATAAAAAGGCCGCATGCATCATCATGATGCAGAGGCCGGGGGTATACCTCCATTTCCAAAAAATGGTGTCACTGCTGAAGAAGCACAAATAGCATCGATGTCTAGTGAAAAAAAACAGAACAGAACGAACTATTTTCAGAAAATACATAGTACTATTACATAACACTTCTTGAAGCAAAAAACTCTTCTATGTAGTACTATTACATGACACATCTGAAACAACGTGCGCTAAAACGAAGTTGGAACCTCCTCTGGTTAGTAATAAAACCTGCTGATGAAACAAAAAAGATAAAAAGTTAGAATGCTCAAAAAAGTCTTTATACATAATGAGCAGGGGCATACTGAATTTATGAAGGCTTGATAGAGCAGGGACTTAATGAAATAATGAGGCTGACTTGTAAATATTATTCCTTCCTTCTATAAAGCTAAGGTACGCCTTTGGTGTACTCTAGAAAATAAATAATGAGGCTGAAGAGAAATATTGATCACTGATGCATACAGAGGGATAACTGATAAGCATGGATTTGAAAGTAGGCGGAACAATGAGAAGGTAGTTACTGAAATAATGAAGAAACATGTGTACTGAAGGTGACCAGAGAAATAAGAGACTGAAGATTTACTGAAAAGAACTGCAACATACTAATAACTAGATGATACCCCGCGCGTTGCAGCAGGAATTTGTAGGGACGAAATTTGAATATAGTAGGCAAAAAATATAAATAAATTGTGCAGTATTGCAAGGTAATGTTTTAGAGACCTCTGCTATATATACATGATGGTTAGATTAGTAAAAAATGATTATAATCATACGAACAAAATGGATGAATTGTGTTACCTCCAGGGGTACTCTAGTGGCTGGCAGCGTCTTGCTCAAGGGATTTGGTACCATGATTATTTTGCACAAACACAATCGACTACAACAAATTAGAGTGATCAATAATGATTTACACAACTCTAATGGATTTTTGGGATCTCGGATGTACCTGGTATATTGTCCTAACCGCGAGGCAGCATACAATGATGTGGTTGTGGAGAAACGTCTCGGCGGATCAACGCCTTTCCTCCTAACCAATCGATGCTCCAACCAGCTGCTTCTACGACTGGCCACAATATGATGTGTTTGTGGTTGATTCAGCTGATGGCGATTGGAGTCCGAACGGGAGAAGGTCACAAAGCCATTTAATCTAGAAGAAGAGGAGATTATATTTGGTAACCCCGCCCTTATCGAGATCATCTACAAATATCCCCTCGATGCCAAGCTTATACGGAGCATACAAACAAAAATAGGATCATGACCGATCAATACTAATATATGGGCGGCCACAGCCAAAGAAATACCCGATGGCCAGGAAAGTTTTGGAAGATAATTACCTTGGAAGTGATGTTGACCTTGTAGGTGAGCGACAGGGAGCACAACTCCAAACGGCATGGTGCAGGGCACGACTGGGCACTGAATGGTTGATATGGGCCTTTCGCTTAACTATTGTCTGTTGATCAACCTGGAATGCAAGGATCAAATCATGCGCTATGTTTCATATTAAAGAAAAGAAACTGACGGAAGGGAGATAGACATGTGAACGTAACAGATAGACAAGGGAGTAATTGGGTTGGCTCGTCTCTGAATCAGACGGGGTGCCACCCTACGGAGGATGGCAGCGCTCCTCCAAGTCGCCGTTGTGAATGGAGGCCCTGCCAGCCGTTTCCCTTGCAGGACGGAAATAATCCCTGCCCGGCTTCGCATCTACTCCATGGCCAGGCTAACGTGGGCGTGGCTACCAGATCGTCCTCCAAGGACGAAAATAAACCCAAACTCTGACCCGAGCCGCTGGATGGATTTCGGTGAATCGACCGGAGCCAAAATCCCAGTAGGATGCCGAAGCTACCTTCGCTAGAACGGACACAAACTAAAGGAGGAGAGGGGCATAGACAGAGAGAATCCTTTGAGAGCCACGGAGGTGAGCTGGACCGGCGGTCGTTTCGAATGAGCGCCCGAACGCAGACAGGAGCCCAGCCGCCAGGACGTCGAGGAAAATAATCTGTAGGAAGAAGGATCGATGGATTGACTTGTGAGAGGGCTCAAGCGTTTTTTATTGCGGAGAGAGGTCGTTCTGTATGCTAGCCTTCCTTCTGTTCGGTCCGTTCTGTTGGGATGCTGTTTCCGTCCCTTTAGCTCCTGCTGGTAATGCAACGCATGAGGTGGCATTATAGATGGAAGAGTTGCTGATTTGGTGGGACCGCTGAGGTGGACAGCTTGCATGTCAAGAGAAATCACATAGTGGGAGGCTCCTATTTAGATATAGTAGATATATGTTGGCAGCCTAACAAACATTTAACATTATGAGCAATAAGCACAAAAGCAAAGAAAAAAAGTAACAATATGAAGAAACACTATTTCTCTATATAAACAGCGGTGGGATCAGAAAAAAATTATTGACAAGTCCAACTAATCCACCAAATCTAGTTCTTTAGCCCACCTACAGACACCCCAGGGCAAAGTCAAATTAGATGGACCTCCCCCTAAAGCTGGTAGAGAAAAGAAAGTCATGACTAAGATGACCTTGAAACAATTATGTAATAACATGGAAACTTTTTCCCTCTAGTGTAGTGAATTTTACAACGAAAAACCTTCTTTTCCCTCCACTATACTGAATTTTACTACGAAAAATCTTCCTTTGCCTATGTGGATTAGATGATCTTGTGAATTATTAGTTATGCCGATAAAAAATGAGAGAACAAAGCTAAGAAAGAAGAATGAGCAAAACAAAGTATATATGCACAAGGAGCACTACAGACTGAAGTGGATAATGAAAGACTGAACAAAGTGTGACTGAATATGACTGAAGAAAGAGGAAAACTGGAGACTAAGGACAAAAGAAGTTAAAGAAAGACTGAACAAGAACTAAGGCTGAATATGATTGAATAAAGAAGAAAATTGATGACTAATAAAAGAAAAAGTACTAAAATCCTAATCTGAGTAATAAAAAATTTGAATCATAAGAACAGAGATACTGAATATCTGCCAAACCAAGAATAAGTGAATCAAATACTGAAATCTCATAAACTGAAATAAAAGAATGAAGACTAAGAACATATACTAATGCAAAATCAGAGAGAACCTACATGGAAAAAAACAAACAAACATTTAGTGGTACAGAGAAAACCTACCTGAACAAGGGACCTACCTTCTCATTTCTATCTCAATCCATACGAATAGAATTTGATAATGAAACCACAGATCTAAACTCCCTCAATCTTTGAGCTCCCGCACACAGAACCAACAAGCAACAAAATACATCCTTGATGTAATCATAGAGGAAACCAGGGAGGAGATCAACCTCTTATGCCGGTGCCGACAGTTCCCTCACTCCATGTCGCATCTCTCTCCACCACTCTAACAAGGGGGCATGCATACCAAACTTCAAGGAACCAGAAGAAGTACCGTCTATGAGGTCCGACTTGAGGTGCCCAGCCCATAGGCTGGAGCCCACTCCAGGAACGGGAAGAAGTATCGAAGCGCCGCCGCCACGTGCGGTCTGGTAGCTCGCTCACGCACCGGCACCGCCACGTGGAATGGGTCACCTGGGAAGAAGATCTCCTTGAGGTACCACCAGAAATCCACCAACGGCCGCGCCTTACCATGAACATAAGAAAATGGTAAGTAATGAAGAAATGTCCATGACCAAAAAGCCAGGTCATAAATTGAACATTCGGAAAAATGAATGAGATGCAAATCATTTTGTGGTTTGAGTGATGCTCATTGTACATGAGTGACTTGGTTGAAGTGAAGAAAAGGAAAAATACCTTTCGGTTTTGGTTGAGCTTTCCTGCAAGTGCTAGCAATAGGGGATTTTGCCACAACCTGGGGCTCCAAGAAGAAGAGTCATCCATTTATGTATGCACACAAAACAAATGCAGAAGAAAATCTCAGAGATCTTCGTGCTCACCTAAATAAGATTGCAGAAGAAAATGTATCATGAGACATTCTAAATTGCAAAAAATAGGAAACTAAAATACTTGAAAACTTGGAGGGTTCTACATCAGTACACCTCAAACAAACCCCTCCATCACTATCAGCATTGTAGAATATATTGCAAGCCTATTAAATGAACAAATAAGCAGGCTAACAATGTAAAATATTTGATGGCGATAAATGTCAGGATGAGCGAAGGTGAACCAAAAAAGATAAGAAACTGATGTATTGAGTTAGAGGAAATTTGCAACAATGGATGATAGGAATTCAAACATATCAAGGGCATTTATTTACATTCCGATGCCAATTTTTAAAAAGAGTAAGCTCCCCAAATATAAACCAGGCATTTAATTTCAGTATCTTTTGAATTCATGAAACGAACTCGTTTTGGGTATAAGGAAGAGTGGAATCAAATTTTCAAAACACAAGAAGTACGACAAATAATCAACAATGATTCACAACGAAATTGCACAGTATGCTCACCTGCTACTGGTACCTCCCCTCTACATCACCACCCGGGGCAAACTGCCGCCACCACTGCCACCGTGGCCATCTTTTGGATCTCGTCGCCGATGGCTAAACCCCTGAGCAGAATCCTGGATAACATATGTGGCATCATCGCCACCAGCTCGTGCTTGACTGGGACAAGGTGTATGTCCTCACAGGGGCTTCCACCCCAATCCTCACCCTGCACGCACAGAATGAAAATGACGAGACGAGCGCATCATGAATTAAGCAACTAAAATGTAACCTACAGTGATATTAGTGCCCTAATCTTTGACCGCATATCCCAACTGAATCTGTAAGGTACCCTACATAATCAGGAACACACACATATACATGCCAATTCCTCTAGTTTATCTGTAACATGCTATAACTTATACTCTGCTTCATGTGTCAATTGGCAGAATGTTCGTTAAATCACTGATTTTTAAAGATGCAAGTACATCTGAGCAGTATCAGCTATAACTACAGATCATAACACTAAATGCAAAATCATCTAGATCTCAAGGCGCAATACTTGTTTAAGATATCTTTTCTTATCAGTGTCTGCAATGTTTATGCCTACACTAATAAGTCCAGTTTTCAGTCACAATGAGCATGCAACACTGCAAATCGACATACCTTTTGATCCAGCTTGGAGGCCGGCAGCAAGACCTCCATCCCAGCATCGGCCACGCCCTTCGCCGCACAGATCTGTCCATCCGCGCTTAACACTGGCACCTCAGGTTGCTACTTACCAGCCGTCGTCGCTGCTACTCCTGCATCAGGATGTCACTGTCGTTCACATCCTCTAGAAGCGTGAATCTGGCAATCGATATGAGCAAACACGGGATTGATCGCTGTTGAGGGGTCTTACAGTGCAGCGGTGGCGCGACACGTCAATCATTCGAGAATACAAAAGGCCTCATGCCTGGCTAATAACCCTGCCATAGCATTCCAACTGGATATGTGTGACTGTAAACAAATAAATAGTTGTTCAATTGTTCAAGAGATCGAACGAATCAACAACGCCTCTGTAATGATAAAAGTATAAAGTTGCAATTTAACATGAGACTATATCTGACTCGCGTTGATAAGAAACCAAGAAGACCTTGGCATGAGAGAACAATAAAAATGATGCTGCTTTGATAAGGAATAGCGACACAGATAACTGCACGACTGAACCCAAGAACCTTCTAAAGTCCTTTAAAAAAGCAAGTAATTCCAGAAAATGATAACCGAGGAATTAATCCAAATAAAATGAGATCGTTTTTGTCATCTTTCTAATTTGCTGGTCTCAGCAGCTAAAGGTCCATCCTAGATATTGCATTATATAACCACATGAGTAATTGCAATTGCCTTGACCAGGAGAAAGAGAATCTATAAGCTTGTCGGTTCATGACAGCCATCAGCTTCACATCATCCTAAAACTCTACAATATCACATCATGCTTGGTGAAAATAATATGCTAAAATATTCAGTTTGGAAATCACAACAGTTCAAATGGACAGAAGAATTATTGTTAGATAGTAAGGTCCCGTTCAGCAAACCACCGCTCCTTGAAATACCAGGATCTGCGGAGCTACTGTTTGCTCGCTCCAACATTTTAAGCTACTGCTTGGTCCGCTCTGGGAGTGGGGTCGTGGAGCCGGAGGGACTCCGAACAGGCCTTAAGCCTAACTTTATTCTGTTTTTGGCAGAGAACAGAGAATAGGGAAATGTACAGTGCTTGGTAGATGCAGTTCGATAGGAAACAAGTACGTACTGCTCTTCGACGCAAAAAAAAGTATGTACTGCTCTTAATACTTACTTGAACAACAGTACAGACAACTTCATAGGAAATCAGTTATGCAAAAAAGAAAATGGCCAAATCTATATAGCCTGTTCGAAGTTTCATTCTTGTTAATTGCAGACGCATGGTAGGTTGTACAAGACATTCTCTTAGAATTAGATTTACTTTCAAGTGTCTTGTTGTAGTCAATTATCACAAATACATACTATGTAAAAACATAGCTAGATCCAAATCTCCAGGACAGCAAGGTGCCAACATAACAAGACTGACCCAAAATTTATTTGGAACCTAGCTAGACCTGAGAATCTACTCCACAAGAAGAAACCAACAACCTGTTTACAAAAAGCTAGCCAGTACTTGACTCCTCTCCTCAAATGGGAAGGGAGAGAGGCCACATAACAGGAGAAGATGTTGTTGTCGAGACACACGATCGAGCTAAGGTAGATCAGAGAGAGAGAGAGAGAGATGAACACGAGCGAGAGAGAGGTTTTTGTGCTTCCACCAACTGCACAATGTTTTCTGTTTTCCATTCCACTCTTTATCTGTTGCTACAAACTAGCTAGCTACCTCCCGGCGGGCGCGCCATGATCCGCGATGGCCGCGCCATCCCACAACCACGACTCACAGCGCGTGCGCCCACCAGGAGAAGAAAACGGGAGAAGGAGAAGTGGTCAGTGCATGCTACGACACTTGATCCACAAGACCACAACCTAGCTACGTGCATGTCCGGGTTACATCATCCCATATGCATGCATTATTACAAACAGAAAACGAAAGTTACGTTGCAAGCAATGAGATTAGTCTAGGCATAACATTTCACCCCCCCCCCCTAATCTCACTGCTCCAAGCCGATCACACCAAGCCTCTGTCTCATTTCGATGAAATGAACCCGTCCGAGTGCTTTTGTAAGTTCATCAACCAGTTGGTCTTGCGTGCCTACATGATCGATCTAAACTTCCCCTTTGTCCATGCAATCTCTGACAAAATAAAATTTCACATCTATGTGTTTGCTTTGATCATGATGGACGGGGTTCTTGGTTAAGGCTATAGCTGACTTGTTGTCCACCAACAATCTGAAACTCACCGGTGCAGTTCCTGTCATGCTTTCAGGTAGCCGGCTCAGCCACAGACCTTGACAGGTTGCCGATGACATGGCCACGTATTCTGCCTCACAAGAAGAAAGGGCGACAATCTTTTGCTTCTAAGAGCACCAGGTGATCAGATTCTTACCCAAGTAGAAGACATGCCCGGAGGTGCTCTTGCGATCGCCGGTGTTGCCGGCGTGGTCGCTATTACTGAACCCCAGCATGTCAGTTTTTTGCTGGACTCTCTTGTAGCTGCATCCATAGTGTATAGGGCCCTTGATGTACCTCAGAATTTGTTTGACCGCTGCCCAGTGCTGTGTGCTAGGCTTCTCCATGAACTGGCTGACAATGCCGACTGAATGCGCAATGTCAGGTCGCATGTTCACCAGGTAGCGCAGGCTTCCGATCAACCTGTAATACAGTGTAGCATCGAAGGGCTCCTCACTATCTACTTTCTTTAGCTTGAGGCGACATGGATCGAGCTACGGAAGATCACGTGCACTGAAGGCCAAGGCAGTATCTGAGTCCAAAGCTGAGGATTCTCGTAGCAGCCTTGGTGATCCTAAAGAACTGAGCCAGGAGCTAGCAATGCTCGTGAGGAAATTCTAGAAGTTCTCTCGCCGTGGCCGTTTTGGAAAGTCTTCAAGAAATGATGATTCCTCATCCCGTGACTACAAGAAGAGAACCTGCCACAAATGCAAGAAACCTGGTCACTACATGTCTGATTGTCCTCTGTGGGAAAAGGAATCAAAGAAGAAGAAGTACAAATATGATGACTCTGACGATTCAAAGAAGAAGAAGAAATCCTCAAAGTCTTCATCATCAAAATCCTCAGAGTCTTCATCTCACAAGAAGAGCAGCTCCAAGAAGGCCCAGGCATTCATTGGCAAGGAAATGGACTCTGTAGCGGAATCTAGGGATAATGTGAAAGGAGAAATCTGAGGAATCTGACTCTGGTGTGGCTAGCCTAGCCCTCGCTACTGCATACGTCAGCAAGTCCATCTTCAATGCTGAAGAGAATGACTTATCCAACTCTGCTGACAAGGGCATCGATGACTATGCTCCCACCTATTGCTTCATGGCAAAAGGTGCCAAGGTACTCAAGCATTCCCCCTCTGACTCTAGTGAGGATGAATCTGATGACAATCTTAAGCCTAGCTATTCGAAACTTGCTAAAATTGTTGTTAAACAATAGAAGGCTTTAGAAAAGATTCAAAATCAACTAGAAAGAAGCGATGACCTGTTGGGTGAGGAATTGAATCGAACTAAGACTCTGACAGATAATCTTCAGAGACTTCAAACTCGGTTTGACAACCTTCAAAATCATCATAACACTCTCTTAACTGATCATGAGGCGCTTTCTTATGAATTTCTTCAGAGAAAGCAAGATCTTGAGACGTTAAAAGTGAGTTATGAAGATGTTCGGAAGAAAAATGATTCATTGCTTGCTCAACATATCAGTTCCGCTCAGGAAGAATTTGTTCCACCATGTCTTAAATGCATTGAGCTGAATTTGCTAATTCATCACCTGAATGTTCAAATGCTTCAATTGCTGCAAATTCTTCAACTATCATTGTGGTCACAAATTCCTCATCTGAGGATACCACATGTATCACTGACGATAATGAAGGGCTGAAGGAATTGTATGTGACAAGCATTTACAAAAGCCTCAAAGGGCATCAGACTCTTTGTGATGTGCTTAAAAAGCAGATCTTGAACAGGAACCCTAGGAAAGAGGGTATTGCCTTTGAGAGGAAACTCAATGCTGATGGAACCTACTGGAAATCTGAGCAGTACCCCAAAACCTCATGGGTTGCTGCGAAAGGACCTCCTGTAGATCCATGCAATTTATCTGGCTTTACCTTTGATTCTTTATTTTCCTCTGATGAGTCATTTGACTCCAATTATAAGCTGTTCAAAAATCTGAACGGTGAAGTATTTGCTCGATATGTTGAAACTAACTGCAAGAATGGTCCCCCTAAGAAGAAAATCTAGGTTCCTAAAAGTAGCCTTGAAAATCTTCAGGTGAATGCCATCATGACACCACCCATGAAGAATAGGAACCCCAAATCAAATTCATCATATGGACCAAACTCTTCATATGGATCCAAGTCCTCATACGGACCAAATTCTTCACGAGGATCAAATTCCTCACATGGATCAAAATCCTCATATGATTATCATCATGCTAATACTTCTATTTCGCAGGGAAAGTCTAAGGGCCATGACTACGTGCATTATTCTTCAAATCATTATGTTCATAATTCCTCGAAGAATTTCTTTGCTTATTCATATGCTTACCCTAACCACTCTTCTGTGAAACGAAGTGCACTGGCTTCTATGCCATCATTTTCTTATGGAGCTCGCAGAATGATGAACTCTTTGCCACCCCTCCAGATGTGGGTGGTGAAGAAAAAGAACTAATCTCTTATGCAGGCTCAGGTCTCCAGACGAACTTGATCGTCTGAAGAATTTGCTGGAGACCTCAATGTGCTTGAAAGGATGCAAGATAATCATGAACAAATGAATCATTCATTTCTCACGTCCTCATATTGCTATATTTGTTACTATTGATGAAATTGATATCATATTCTTCACTGATGAAGTATATGGGTTCATAAGTTGCACTAATTCATCTACAAGATGAACAACCCAAAGCTACTAAGTGGGACCTCGACAGTGGATGTACAAATCACATGACTGGTGACAGAAGCTTGCTGATGGGCACTGATTTGTCACCATCTCATCTGAAGCATATCACCTACGCTGACAAAGGCAAAAGCAAGGTATTGGGTCTAGGTAAGGTTGCAATCTCAAAGGATAAACACATGGACAAAGTCATGCTTGTTGAGTCTCAATCCTATGTTAGTCTCAGTGCTTTGTGATCTTGATATGGTTGTTGTCTTCGGCAAATTTTGCTGCCTTGTGCTAATGGAATCTGACAACTCCAAAGTCTTCGAAGGCTTTAGGAAAGGAGACTTGTATATTGTTGATTTCTCTGTAGGATCACAGCCTGCCACATGTCTACTCACAAAAGCTTCAGAATGCTGGTTATGGCATCGACGACTTGGTCATGCTGGGATGAGGAACTTGCATACACTCGCGAAGAAGAAGCATGTCATTGGCAACGAGGGTGTCAAATTCCTCAAAGATCATCTTTGTGGGGCTTGCGAGGCTGGAAAGATAACCAGAGGCAAGCATCCCGCGAAGACTAGAATGGCCACCTCTCGTCCTTTTGAATTACTTCATATGTATCTATTTGGCCCTACTAGTTATGCCACGTTCACTAGTTCTACATCATTATATGGATTTGTCATAGTTGGTGACTATTCTCGTTACACATGGGTGCATATCATCACTTACAAAAATGAAGTGCAGGAAGTCTTCAGATGTTTTTCCTCAAGGGATTCCACAAACTTTGGTGTGAAGATCAAGCATATCAGGAGTGATAACGGAACCGAGTTCAAGAACACTGGCCTCGATGAATATCTCGATATGCTTGGTATCACTCACAAATTATCTGCTCCTTATACTCCTCAGCAAAATGGCGTCGTGGAGCGCAAGAATTGGACTCTTGTTGAGATGGCTTGCACTATGCTTGATGAATACAAGACAGCTGAGCGCTTCTGGCCTGAAGCAATTGATACTGCGTGCCACATCATCAACAGGGTATATCTTCACAAATTCTTCAAAAAGACCTCATACGAACTCCTCACTGACAAGAAACCCAATGTAAGTTATTTCAAAGTCTTCGGTGCTAAATGCTGGATTAGAGATCCTCACCATCACTCTAAATTTGCACCGAAAGCACATGAGGGATTTATGCTTGGTTACAGAAAGGACTCGCACACCTACAGAGTCTTCAACACCGTTCACCACAAGGTTGTTGAAACTATAGACATGCGGTTCGATGAAACTAATGGCTCGCAAAGAGAGCACCTACCTACTATACTAGATGAAATGTCACTTGAGGAATAAATCAAGTTCAAAGCTACTGAGGATGTCATCCCTACCGAAGAAATTGCTGAAGAAGTCATTCCTGATCATGAGGAAAATCATGCTGATGCTGCTGAAGAAACTGATCCTGAAGAAACTGCTTGGCCTAAGCAAAGTCGTCAACCCGCACATCCTCGCATTGCAAATGAGGTGCAAGTAGAGAAGATCATCGATGACATTCGTGCACCAGGTCCCCTCACGCGCTCAAAAGCTTCACATTTATCTAACTTTTGTGGGCATTTTGCTTTTGTCTCTATCATAGAGCCCACTAAAGTAGATGAAGCATTCATGGAATCTGAGTGGATTCAAGCCATGCAAGATGAATTGCATCAGTTCAAACTCAACAATGTGTGGGAGCTTGTCAAGCGACCAGACCCTCGCAAGCACAACATCATCGGTACCAAATGGATCTACCGCAACAAACAAGACGAAAATGGCCTCATGGTGAGGAATAAGGCTGGTCTTGTAGCTCAAGGCTACACACAGGTTGAAGGAATTGATTTCTATGAAACTTTGCACCTGTTGCTAGACTGGAGGCTATTCGCATATTTCTTGCTTATGCTAACCATCATAATATCATCTTACAACAAATGGATGTGAAAAGTGCATTCCTCAATGGTAAGCTTGAGGAAGAAGTATATGTTGCTCAACCACCAGGTTTTGAGGATCCAAAATTTCCAGATCACGTCTACAGACTCAACAAGGCCCTCTATGGCCTCAAGCAAGCACCTCGGGCAAGGTATGACACACTGAAGGAATTCCTCATGAAGAAAGGCTTCAAACCCGGTTCACTTGACCCAACTCTTTTCACTAAATCATATGATGATGAATTATTTGTGTGCCAAATATATGTTGATGATATTATCTTTGGTTGTGCTAACCAACGTTACAGTGATGAATTTTCCTATATGATGAGTGAAGAATATAAAATGTCTATGATGGGAGTATTGAAATTCTTCTTAGGTCTTCCGATTCGTCAACAATACAATGGCATATTCATATCTCAAGGATGTACTGAGGAAATTCGGCATGCAAGACTGCAAAGGCGTCAAAGTTCCTATGCCCACAAATGGCCATCTATGCACTGATGAAAATGGTAAAGACTTCGATCAAAAGGTATACCACTCCATGATTGGCTCCTTATTGTACCTATGTGCATCTAGGCCGGATATTACGCTTAGTGTTTGCATGTGTGGCTGATTTCAAGCTACACCGAAGGAATCACACCATAAGGCTGTGAAGCATATTCTTCGATATCTAGCTCACACACCAACACTTGGATTATGGTATCCAAAGGGCTATTCCTTTGATCTCATTGGATATTCAGACTCTGACTATGCTAGCGATCGGGTGAACCGCAAGTCAACGTTAGCCACATGTCATTTCCTCAGACGATCCTTGGTATGTTGGTCCTCGAAGAAGCAGAACTGCGTATCACTCTCCACTGCAAAAGCTGAGTAGATTGCTGCCGAATCGTGCTGTGCTCAGTTACTATGGATGAAGCGCACACTCAAGGACTATGGCATCAACGTGAAGAATGTGCCTCTCTACTGCGACAATGAGAGCGCTATCAAGATTGCTCATTACCCACTTCAGCACTCGAAAACAAAGCACATCCAGATCCGTCATTATTTTCTTCGTGATCATGTGTTGAAGGGTGACATCTCCATCGACCACGCAAGCACTGAAGACCAGCTGGCCGATATCTTCACTAAGCCCTTGGATGAGAAGAGATTTAGCAAGTTGCGGTGTGAGCTAAATATCCTAGAATCTTCGAATGTTCTTTGAAAAGGACACACATCCTAACACTTATGCTGACTTGATGACTTAGATGTGCAACACACGAAGTAACGTTTTTCTTCAATCAATGAAGACTAACCCTCTAAGTGTGAAGAAATTAATGAAGAAAATGATTCTCAGAACCCTACGAGAATTGTACGCGGTGTCTGAAATTAGCTTTCTTATACGTTGGGTTACGCCACTGTTACGTCTTGAGCTTGTGTTGGTTTTCCCCGAAGAGGAGAGGGTGATGCAGCAAGTGTAGCGTAAGTATTTCCTCAGTTTTGAGAACCAAGGTATCAATCCAGTAGGAGGCTCCTCAAAAGTCCCACGCACCTACGCAAACAAACTGAGAACTTGCAACCAACGCGATAAAGGGGTTGTCAATCCCTTCACGGCCTTTTGCGAAAGTGAGATCTGATAGAGAGATAATAATATATTTTTGGTATTTTGTAATATAGATGCAAAAAGTAAAGATGCAAATAAAGATAGATTGAAAGCAAATATGATAAAAGATAGACCCGGGGGCCATAGGTTTCACTAGAGGCTTCTCTCGAGATAGCATAAGTGTTACAGTGGGTGAACAAATTACTGTCGAGCAATTGATAGAAAAGCGCATAGTTATGAGATTATCTAGGCATGATCATGTATATAGGCATCACGTCCATAACAAGTAGACCGACTCCTGCCTGCATCTACTACTATTAATCCACACATCGACCAACTCCTGCCTACATCTAGAGTATTAAGTTCATAAGAACAGAGTAACGCTTTAAGCAAGATGACATGATGTAGAGGGATAAACACATGCAATATGATATAAACCCCATCTTGTTATCCTCGACGGCAACAATACAATACGTGTCTTGCAACCCTTTCTGTCACTGGGTAAGAACACCGCAAGATTGAACCCAAAGCTAAACACTTCTCTCATGGCAAGAAAGATCAATCTAGTAGGCCAAACCAAACTGATAATTCGAAGAGACTTGTAAAGATAACTCAATCACACATAAAAGAATTCAGAGAAGATTGAAATATAATTCATAGATAAACTTGATCATAAACCCACAATTCATCGGATCTCGACAAACACACCGCAAAAAGAGATTACATCGAATAGATCTCCACAAGAGAGGGGGAGAACATTGTATTGAGATCCAAAAAGAGAGAAGAATCCATATAGCTAATAACTATGGACCCGTAGGTCTGTGGTAAACTACTCACAACTCATCAGAGGGGTTATGGTGTTGATGTAGAAGCCCTTCATGGTCGATTCCCCCTCTGGCAGAGTGCCGGCGAAGGCTCCAAGATGAGATCTCGCGGATACAGAAGGTTACGACGGTGGAAATTGTGTTTCGTGGTGCTCCTGGATGTTTTCGGGGTCCGTAGGTATATATAGGAGGAAGAAGTACGTCGGTGGCCGCCCGAGGGGCCCACGAGACAGGCGAGCACGCCCTACAGGGGGGCGCCCTCCTATCTCGTGGGGCCCTCGGAGCTTTCTTGACTTGCACTCCAAGCTCTCCGAATCAGATTTGTTCCAAAAATAACGCTCCTGAAGGTTTCATTCCGTTTGGACTCCGTTTGATATTCCTTTTCTTCGAAATACTGAAATAGGTAAAAAAAACAGCAATATGGGCTGGGCCTCCGATTAGTAGGTTAGTCCCAAAAATGATATAAATATGTAAAATAAAGCCCATAAACATCCAAAAGGGGTAATATAATAGCATGGAACAATAAAAAATTATAGATACATTGGAGACGTATCAAGCATCCCCAAACTTAGTTCCTGCTCGTCCTCGAGTAGGTAAATGATAAAAAGAGAATTTTTGATGTGGAATGCTACCTAGCATAATTCATAATGTAGTTTTCTTCATTGTAGCATGAATGTTCAGATCCAAATGAATACAAAATAAAAGTTCATAATGACATAAGAAATAGTAATACTTCAAGCATACTAATCAAAGTAATCATGTATTCTCAAAATAACATGGAAAAGGAAAGTTCATCCCTACAAAATCATATAGTTAGGCTATGCTTCATTTTTGTCACACAAAGATGTTCCCAACTTCTGTACCCCCGATGACAAGCCAAGCAATTGTTTCATAGTTAAATAATCTCGAACTTTTTCAACCTTCACGCAATACATGAGCGCGAGCCATGGATATAACACTATGGGTGGAATAGAATATGATGATGTGGATTGTGTGGAGAAGACAAAAAAAAGGATAAAGTCTCACATTGACGAGGATAATCAACGGGCTATGGAGATGCCCATCAATTGATGTCAACATGAGGAGTAGGGATTGCCATGCAACGGATGCACTAGAGCTACAAATGCTCAACAAAGGAAAACTAGTGGGTGTACACCCAACTTGCTTGCTCATGAAGACCTAGGGAATTTGAGGAAGCCCATTGTAGGAATATACAAGCCAAGTTCTATAATGAAAAATTCCCACTAGTATGAAAAAGACAACTTATGAGACTCACTATATGAAAAACATGGTGCCAAGTGTGGAAAAAGAGATAGTAACATTGCCCTTTTTATTTATTTCTTTTTTTTCTTTACTTTTTTTTCTTTTTTTGGGCCTTTCTTTTTTTTTCTTTTGGCATTTCTTCTTTTTTTTCTTTTTTTTCTTTGGGCAATGCTCTAATAGTGATGATCATCACACCTCTATTGATTACAACATAAGAATTACAACTCGAAACTAGAACAAGATATGACTCTATATGAATGCCTCCGGCGGTGTACCGGGATGGTGCAATCAATCAAGAGTGACATGTATGAAAAATAATGCATGGTGGCTTTGCCACAAATACGATGTCAACTACATGCTCATGCAATGGCAATATGACAAAAGTAATGTATGTCATGAGAACAGAACGGTGGAAAGTTGCATGGCAATATATCTCGGAATGGCTATGGAAATGGAATAAATAGGTAGGTATGGTGGCTGTTTTGAGGAATATATAAGGAGGTTTATGTGTGATAGAGCGTATCGTATCATGGGGTTTGGATGCACCGGCGAAGTTTGCACCAACTCTCAAGGTGAGAAAGGGCAATGCACGGTACCGAAGAGGCTAGCAAAGGCGGAAAGGTAAAAAGTGTGTATAATCCATGGACTCAACATTAGTCAAAAGAACTCATATACTTATTGCAAAAATTTAGAAGTCATCAAAAATCAAGTACTACGCGCATGCTCCTAGGGGGATAGATTGGTAGGAAAAGACCATCGCTCGTCCCTGACCGCCACTCATAAGGATGCACAAGCCAAGTACACTTCATGTTTTAAATTTGTTACACAACTTTAACCATACGTGCATGCTAAGGGACTTGCTAACTTCAACACAAGCATTCTTTGAATTCATAATCACCCAACTAGAATGACTTTAATATCACTACCTCCATATCTCAAAACAATTATCAAGTATCAAGTTGATCATAGCATCCAATTCACTTCCTATGATAGTTTTTATTATACCCAACTTGGATGCTCATCATTCTAGGACCAACTTTAAGATAATAGCAAATACCATGCTGTTCTAAAATACTCTCAAAATAATATAAGTGAAGCATGAGAGACTAGAAATTTCTTCAAAATTAAGACACCACCGTGCTCTAAAAGATACAAGTGAAGCACTAGAGCAAAAACTATCAAGCTCAAAAGATGTAAGTGAAGCACACAGACTATTCTAGCAAATTCTAATCAAATAGGCTTCTCCCAAAGGGTGTGTACAGCAAGGATGATTGTGGTAAACTAAAAAGCAAAGACTAATATAATACACGACGCTCCAAGCAAAACACATATCATGTAGCAAATAAAAATATAGCTCCAAGTAAAGTTACCAATGAACGAAGATGAAAGAGGGGATGCCTTCCTGGGGCATCCCCAAGCTTAGGCTTTTGGCTATTATTTAATATCTTGGGGTGCCATGGGCATCCCCAAGCTTAGGCTCTTGCCACCCTTTATTCCATAGTCCATAAAAGCTTTCCCCAAAACTTGAAAACTTCACAACACAAAACTCAACAGGAAATCTTATAAGCTCCGTTAGTGAAAGAAAACAAAACCACCACATAAGATACTGCCATGAACTCATTCTTTATTTATTTTGGTGTTAAACCTACTGTATTACAACTTCTTTATGGTTCATAGACTCAATTACTAGCCATAGATGCATCGAAATAAGCAAACAACACACGAAAAACAGAATCTGTCAAAAACAGAACAGTCTGTAGCAATCTGTAACTAACGCAAACTTCTGGAACTCTAAAAATCATACCAAAATAGGAAGTCCTGTAACATTTGTCTATTGAACAGCAGAAAAAATAATAAACGCAAAAGCACGTTCCTGTGATTTAACAAAATTATATTCGTGCGCGCAAAGTTTCTGTTTTTCAGCAGAATCAAATCAACTATCATCGTAGGTTATCCTATAGGTTCTACTTGGCACAAACACTAATTAAAAGATAAAAACACATCTAAACAGAGAGTAGATGCAATATTTATTCCTAAACAGGAGCAAAAACAAAAAACATAAAGAAAAATTGGGTTGCCTCCCAACTAGCACTATCGTTTAACGCCCTTAGCTAGGCATAATAGTGAAGATAGATTTAACTAGTGCCATCTTTGGCACTAGATTCATATGCAGCACACATGATAGATTCATAAGGTAATTTGACTTTCTTACTTGGAAAGTGTTCCATGCCTTTCTTTAAGGGAAATTGGAATCTAATGTTCCCTTCCTTCATATCAATAATCGCACCAATCGTTCTAAGGCAAGGTCTACCGAGAATAATAGGGCAAGAAAGATTGCAATCTATATCAAGAACGATAAAATCTACGGGAACCAAATTTCTATTTGCAACAATAAGAACATCATTGATCCTTCCCATTGGCTTTTTAATGGTGGAATCCGCAAGGTGCAAATTTAAAGAGCAATCATCAAGATCATGGAAACCTAGAATATCACATAGAGTTTTCGGAATCGTGGAAACACTAGCACCCAAATCACACAAAGCAAAACACTCATAATCTTTAATTCTAATCTTTATAGTAGGTTCCCACTCATCATTAAGTTTTGTAGGTATAGAAACTTGCAAATTCAGTTTTTCATCATAAGATTGCATCAAGGCATCAACGTTATGTTTGGTAAAAGCTTTTTTTTTGACTATAAGCATGAGGAGAATTAACAACGGATTGCAACAAGGAAATACAACCTTTTAAAGGGCAATTATCATAATCAAATTCCTTGAAATCCGAGATAGTAGGTTCAATATTATTAGAAGTTGAGGATTCTCCAATCTCTCTTTTACAAAATTTAGCATTAAGATCCAAAGACTCCGAATTTTTGGGACGCCTTCTAGGCAAAGTTGATTCATTATCACTCCCATAATCATCAAAATTCATCTTGCAAAACATAGATCTAATCGGAGACGCATCAATAACTTTAAGATCCTCATCATTATTTTCATGTAGACTAGAAGAACAGGCTTTTATAAAGCTTTCTTTTTCAGCATGCAATCTAGCGGTTCTTTCCTTGCACTCGTCAATGGAAATTATCATTACTTTGAGAGACTCATTGATATCATGCTTAGGAGAAGAAGATCCAAGTTTATGAGAATTAACATCAAGCGAAAGTCTATCAAAGTTCCTAGCCAAATCATCAACTTTGATAAAATTCTTTTGAGAAATCATAAATTCTTTCACACTATTCTCAAAATCAGAGGGCATCTTATTAAAATTACCATAAGAACTATTGTAGGAATTTCCATAATTATTAGAGGGATTACTAGGGAACGGTCTAGTATTAAAATTTCCTCTATAAGCATTGTTTCCAAAACTATTCCTACCAACAAAATTCACATCCATAGATTCATTATTATTCTCAATCAAGGAAGACAAAGGCATATCATTGGGATCAAGAGGAGTATTTTTAGTAGCAAACATCTTCATAAGTTCATCCATCTTTCCACTCAAAACATTGATTTCTTCTATAGCATGCACTTTTTTACTAGAAGATCTTTCGGTGTGCCATTGAGAATAATTAGCCATAATATTATCAAGCAATTTTGTAGCATATCCTAACGTAATTTCCATAAACGTGCCTCCCGCGGCCGAATCTAAGAACCGGCATAAATTTTTTGTATAATCATCCATAAATTCAAACCATGAGTAGGGCAATTGCGAAGCATCAATTTCATTCTTTCCCACGATTGGGCAACATTCTCATGATCAAGTTGTTTAAAATTCATAATATCGTTCCTAAGAGTGATGATCTTAGCGGGAGGAAAATACTTAGAGATAAAAGCATCTTTGCACTTGTTCCAAGAATCAATACTATTTTTGGGCAAAGACGAAAACCAAATTTTAGCACAATCTCTAAGTGAAAACGGAAATAACTTCAATTTTACAATATTGTTATCCATATCTTTCTTCTTTTTCATATCACACAAATCAACAAAGTTGTTTAGATGAGTAGCGGCATCTTCACTAGGAAGGCCGGCGAATTGATCTTCCATAACAAGATTCGGCAAAGTAGCATTGATTTCACAAGACTCAACATCATTAAGAGGAGCAATCGGAGTACTAAGGAAATCATTATTATTGGTATTCGAGAAGTCACACAACTTGGTATTACCTTGTGCCATGGCAACAAGTAAGCCAACACACAAGCAAACAGAAAAAGGAAAGCGAAAAAGAGAGGAGGAGATTGGGAAAGAGAGGGCGAATAAAACGGCAAGGGTGAAGTGGGGGAGAGGAAAACGAGAGGCAAATAATGTAAATGCGAGGGAGATGGGTTTGTGATGGGTACTTTGTATGTCTTGACTTGAGCGAAGTCCTCCCCGACAACGGCGCCAGAAATCCTTCTTGCTATGTCTTGAGCTTGCGTTGGTTTTCCCCGAAGAGGAGAGGGTGATGCAGCAAGTGTAGCGTAAGTATTTCCCTCAGTTTTGAGTACCAAGGTATCAATCCAGTAGGAGGCTCCTCAAAAGTCCCACGAACCTACACAAACAAACTGAGAACTTGCAACCAACGCGATAAAGGGGTTGTCAATCCCTTCACGGCCTTTTGCGAAAGTGAGATCTAATAGAGAGATAATAATATATTTTTGGTATTTTGTAATATAGATGCAAAAAGTAAAGATGCAAATAAAGATAGATTGAAAGCAAATATGATAAAAGATAGACCCGTGGGCCATAGGTTTCACTAGAGACTTCTCTCGAGATAGCATAAGTATTACGGTGGGTGAACAGATTACTGTCGAGCAATTGATAGAAAAGCGCATAGTTATGAGACTATCTAGGCATGATCATGTATATAGGCATCACGTCCATAACAAGTAGACCGACTCCTGCCTGCATCTACTACTATTACTCCACACATCGACCGACTCCTGCCTGCATCTAGAGTATTAAGTTCATAAGAACAGAGTAACTCTTTAAGCAAGATGACATGATGTAGAGGGGTAAACACATGCAATATGATATAAACCCCATCTTGTTATCCTCAATGGCAACAATACAATACGTGTCTTGCAACTCTTTCTGTCACTGGGTAAGAACACCGCAAGATTGAAGCCAAAGCTAAACACTTCTCCCATGGCAAGAAAGATCAATCTAGTAGGCCAAACCAAACTGATAATTCGAAGAGCCTTGTAAAGATAACTCAATCACACATAAAAGAATTCAGAGAAGATTTAAATATTATTCATAGATAAACTTGATGATAAACCCACAATTCATCGGATCTCGACAAACACACCGCAAAAAGAGATTACATCGAATAGATCTCCACAAGAGAGGGGGAGAACATTGTATTGAGATCCAAAAAGAGAGAAGAAGCCATCTAGCTAATAACTATGGACCCGTAGGTCTGTGGTAAACTACTCACAACTCATCGGAGGGGCTATGGTGTTGATGTAGAAGCCCTCCGTGGTCGATTCCCCCTCCGGCAGAGTGCCGACGAAGGCTCCAAGATGAGATCTCGCGGATACAGAAGGTTACGGCAGTGGAAATTGTGTTTCATGGTGCTCCTGGATGTTTTTGGGGTCCGTAGGTATATATAGGAGGAAGAAGTACGTCGGTGGCTGCCCGAGGGGGCCACGAGACAAGGGGGGGCGCCCTACAGGGTGGGGTGCCCTCCTATCTCGTGGGGTTCTCGGAGCTTTCTTGACTTGCACTCCAGGCTCTCCGGATCAGATTTGTTCCAAATATAACGCTCCCGAAGGTTTCATTCTGTTTGGACTCCGTTTGATATTCCTTTTCTTCGAAATACTGAAATAGGCAAAAAAAACAGCAATATGGGTTGGGCCTCCGATTAGTAGGTTAGTCCCAAAAATGATATAAATATGTAAAATAAAGCCCATAAACATCCAAAAGGGGTAATATAATAGCATGGAACAATAAAAAATTATAGATACGTTGGAGATGTATCAGCCACCAACCAAAGTTGAAAATCTTCAATTTGAGTTTTTCTTTGTTTTTGAAATTCTTCAACTTTGCAATGTCTTCACTCTTTCCGTCATTGTTCTTCATTTGACTATGTATGAGGTTATGTCCTCTACAACATTCACTTATTGCTAATTCTTCAAGTTGACTTTTCTGCTAAGTGAATGTGATCGGACCCTTTCCCCTCTATGCTAAACTCAACCTAGTCTATTCACAAATTCTTCATGTGCGTTATATTTGAAACTCGTTCAAATTCTTCACTGTGTCCTTGACAGCTGAAGAAATTGCGAACGACTCTTTAAAATATTCATATCTGAAATTTTCGGCTTTTGCCGGTCAAACTGTTATGCATTCCATGATATACTTATCTATTCACCCACGATCTCACACGATCTCCACTTCTCACTACGTGGGTGACACATGTTGCGCGAATGAGAAGGGTCTGGGGCACGTTCGTCCAAATTCTTCGGGCGAATAGTTATTCACCTCCGCTATAAAACCCCCTTCCCTTCCTCATTTCACTTTTACTCTGCTCGACCTCATTCCCTCGCTCGAGCTTCTCAAACCCTAGCGCTGACGCTAACTCCATCGTCGCCGGTGAGGAAGACCTTCACTGCCCCGACCTCGTCGCCGTCGTATTCGCGCCGGCCGCGGAAATCTTCCCTCTACCGCCGCCATAGACGTCTTACTCCGCCAAGTTAGGGCGTGGAAGATCCAAGCTGACGAACTTCCAAATCTACACTTCTAGTTCATCATGTTCTTCGTCAAGGGTAATTAAAAGTTACTTTTACCGCATTTATTCTACGGATAATTTTCATCAAATCCTCAAAAGGTGTTTATTCTTCGATCTCCACACTCTAAACACCTTGCACAAATCTTCAGTTCTTGATATGTTTCTCTAAGTGATGTTTTCTTCATGATTCCTTAATTGTGTGAATCTCACGATCCGCACAACTCTGGAACCTAAGACAAAGAACGCTTAGTGAAGTTCTTCAAGACACATCGGGTCAATTTCCTCAAACTTCATCAAATTTTACAAAACCTTCTGAGAATGCATATGACCTCTCCAAATTCTTTGCACCTACACTTTGTTCATAGGTACTCATGTCAACTGCTGAATCACTAGGTTTTCATCAACTTAACTCATTTTCAGCATTCCTCGAAGAAAAGCTGCATACTTCTTCAGAGAACTCAATTGTGCAAATTCCATAGCTAAAGAAAATGGCTGACGGTAAACGTCCTCAGAAAGGAGGAAAGAAGCTTGAAGTAAATACTGCCTTTGAGATCCCTGCGGACATCTATGTAGGGTACTGCATGCCTGATGAGGCAAAATATGGCAAGGAAACAAAGAATGAGCGCAAAGTGCGCATTCAGAGGATTGAAAGGAGATGGGTAAGAGAGTGGAGGGAGTACAGATATGTTACTCCCAAATACATGAAGAAATTCGCTCTCAATCCTCCATGCTCAAGATCTCCTCTGGCACCTGGCCAGCAAGCTGGTCCAACAAGCCTTAAACGTGGTGAGGATTATGCTGATGAATGGGCCAGGCGGCAAGGAAAGTTGGCCAAGCAGGACAAAGAAGCAGTGAAGAAATTCAATGAAGATTCTGCTGCTGCCGCTGCCACTGCTGAAGCTTCTTCAAGTAAGAAGGCCTTGCCTAAGAAGCCAGCAAAGAAACCACCAAGTTCCTTTGCAATGCGCTCACAGCCAATTTCCTCAGTGCCACCGAGGCAAATTCCTCAAGCTGCCCAGTTCCTCAACCTGCACAAATTCCTCGGGCTTCAAAACTCTCAGCTCCTCCGGCAAAGTCCTCAGCACCCGTGCATCTCTCCACATGCCAACGGACCACAGGCATATCTATTGCCTCAGGAGCTTCAGCGAGTTCTTCAGCTCACCCTTCATCAACCGGTCCCACTCTGCTGAAGACCAAGGCCACTACTGGACGAGGCACTAGACCAAGTCCTCACAAGAAGTAGGTGGTCTTTCAAACTCCATCTGATGATGATGAGGCTGATGATGATGAACTTGCCAATATCATCAAGGACAGACAACAGCTGGCCGCTAAAGCCAAAGTGAGTATTGTGCCCCTTCTAATCGATCTGAAGAAAATGCTCAATTCCATTGACCTATGGCACAAGGATCCAAATGCTCCAATGCCAGAGTTGGGCCTCACTCCTGGACAAAGTCACGTTCTCACTGCATTCATCACTGAAGAAAAATGGAAGTTTGACCAAGCCAGGTCAATCAAGAAAGAGCAATACAAGAAACAGCGCTACTTAAAGGACAACGTCCTCAGTCTTTCGCCTAAGCAGATCCTTGCACTACAAGCTGATATCAAGAAGCTCAGCGAAGATTTGGAAGCCTACAAGGCTGACTGGAAGGGCGCCAAGGTCATATTCATCAAACTGATGAAGACATTCATTTCAAGTGTTGCTTCTCCTGTGCGCATTGAAGTCACTCCAGCTGAAGCATCTACTCAAGCCACTAAAGGAATTGCCAGCACCGGTGATGAACATCAAGTTGCTGCTGATGAAACTGGAAGCACCAGGGCTACTGACGAAATTCCAGCCTCTGAAGAAACTGTCAGGGCAACCACTAGTGTTGCGCCTAAAGAAATTGTTAGGCCAGCTGAAGACTCTATCGTTGCGCCTGAAGAAACTGTTTAAGACATGCCAACTGCATCAGTTGTGCCTGGAGACATTGATCCCACTGCCACCGCTCCGCCTGCACCAACACCAAGTCCAATTCTTCCTTCTACTTTGGAAGTGAAGAAAACCAAAGCTGTGGACCGTGCTGCTTTGAAAAACAGGAAGGCATCATCTGCATCAGAATCTTCGGCCCCCAAGAAGGCGAAGATTTTGACAAGTTCACTGGAGAATCCCATTGATGTTGTTCCTCTCGCAAGCATGCCATCTAAGGAACTTGTTCCTCATGGCGAAGAATATCAGATTCCTGAAGAATCTGCAGAAGAAGATCCCTCTGCTACTTCAACAGAGCAGATGGATGAAGAAATTGAGGTTGAAGCTTTCACCTCAACCCCTCAGGTATCATCGCCAACGCCTCAGTTCATTGCTGAAGACCCCGGCGTTGAAGAAATGGAAGTGGATGAGGATGTGGAAATTGGCTGCACCACTCCCGTGTTGAATGATGATTTCTGGAAGAGTCAGCACCCCAACTCACCTCTGTTTAGACCGATCCAACAAATTCCTCAGTCCCCGGCTCCAACTGAAGTTCTCATGGGTTCTAAAGAAATTCATGCCACCCCTTCAATTCCTGAAGAGATTCCAGCCACTAGTGCTGATGAACATGTTGCTGAAGAAATGGAGGCCCAGGCTGCAACTGAAGCAGATGCTGAAATTCCTCAGCCTGCGGCTCCTGAAATTGAAGTCCCAGAAGTTATTCTTCAAATCACCGACACTGCTCAGCCACAGCCGAAGAATCTGTTCTCCAAGACTCCAAAGTTCAAGGTTGATGCCTTCTTCAACAAGCATTTATTCTTCACTAAATATAATCCATATGATTCAGCTGGTTTGAGGAGAAAGCGATTCTGGACTGCCAGCTAGGCAAACTTCTATTCTTCAGTGCTATACAACAAAGACAAGGTCTTCGATCATGAGCATATTCCTCACTTGGATATGGAATAACTGCCTTGCTTTGCGCCAGTCCTCGCTGACATTCATGAAGCTGGCCTGCTCAATTTCTGCACTGACATATGCGATTGGAATGAAGAACTCATTCTTCAATTCTACGCGATGCTGCACATCACCGGAAATGCTGAAGATGTGAATTCATGGGTGTTGGACTGGATGACTAAAAACACTCACTACAAGGCACCAACAACTGAATTGCTTCATGCCATGTCAGTCAGTCCTTCCCCAGAAGGTGCGCGTATGATATATTCTGAAACTGAGTTGTCCGATCATTTTATGCAAGTACTGATGAAGCCGTTGAAGCCTGGTCAAGCACCAAGGCCTAAATTCCTCGTGAAGAAATTGCAGTATGTGCCGAGGACAGTCTATCGTACTCTGACGAAGACTTTGAGTCCAATCAAGGGCCACGACTCAAATGATGAGGAAGTCGTTGGTATCATGAAGAATCTATTGTTCAACATCATGCACGGTATTCCCGTGAATTATCATGATTTCTTCATGAGGACTCTGGCAAATGTTATTATGTCCCCGTTTGAGCTGAAGCCTTACGCTCCATGGATCATGAGATTCCTCGGAACAAGGTCTTCACTCAACTACAAAGCTGATACGCTCAACCATGGCAGCTTCTTGCCCCTGATTGAAGTCCTCAAACAAACATTTTTGTCAGCTTGTGAGAAGGGCAAGGCCACTGCTATCATTGATGAGAGCATTCGTCCATTGGATGGACAGTTCCGCAAAGCTGCTTCATACTCCACCAATGATGATTCTGCCACTCATGATACTGCCGCAAATGCTTCAAAGCAAAGTCCTCAGGTAACAGCTCCAAGGGTGATGACTAGTTGTGAGCTTCTTCTCAGTCTTCATCAGAAGGTGGATCGCAATCACAAATGGGTGAAACGCCAGTTTGGTTCAATTCTTCACAATATGACTGCCACTTATAATTCAGTGAAGAAGAACCACTACTACCTCAATGAAATGTTCGATCGCACCTGGGCTATATTGTCTCACATTTACGATGATGAGGATCTCAAGCAGATCGGATTCAAGCAGGATATCGGCTGGGCTAAGCCTCCACCAAAGAAATTCAAGAAAGTCGAAGTTCCTCCTTTGGTGCCCAGTTCATATTCCTTGTCCCGCGACACTGATGAAAATCAAGATCTGGACGACACTGCGGCAGGCCCTACTCCAACCGACGACCCCAACAACGCTGTTGCTCCTCCATCGACTTCATGAAGAAATTCTTCAGCGGCGTTAGTCCACACTTTTTTTTGAATATATATTGTGAGGCAAAGCCCCACAGCCCTTTATTAAAATGAAAGGAGTTGTACAAACAAATACAGAATATATACAAGGAAAAAAAGGAAAAAAATCTACCTACGGCTAAACATCCCTACCTCCTTTACAACAAAGAATCAATCCAACTCAAGAGTTGTGGTTTGATACAATCCTTCACCCGATGAGCAAGTAATGAGATATCATGTATGAATTTGCACCTCCAGGCACTGAAAGTGGCTCTCTCAGCTCTGAAGGTTCTGCCATTTCTCAAAATCCAAATATTCCAGGCAGCAGTTAGCATGACTTCAAAGAAGAAGGGGTGCCTGAAGCTGGACCTAGCATGCTTGATACATTGCAGAATATCTGAGCCTCCAGACCAATCAATGCCTAGGTAATTCCAGATTCTACAGCTGAAGGTGCGGTTAAAAAACAAATATGTTCTATCCTCATACACCAGCTCACTGCAAATGAGACAAAGATTATCAACTTGCCTAGAGCGCCAGTGTCTTCTAACCAGCATGTCCTTGGTGTTTAGTCTGTCTAAGAAAAGCAGCCACCCAAACACCTTGATCTTCATGGTCCACCTACTCTGCCACAACCATTTGCAGGGTTGTATGGTTGGTAGATGTGAATGCATGACTGAGTAGAAGCTCTTGACAGTGTATTCCCCTGATTTACCAGGCCATATCCAAACATCAGGTAAATTGGGGTCTCTATCCAACTGTAAGATCCAACCTTCCAAAATGTGTAACTCAGCAGCAGCCTCATGAGAAATGGTAAATAAAACATGGAGAAGAGATCCTGGGATTGAAGAAATTCCTGCACAGAGACCTTATCATTGTTTACAAAGGAAAACAACCTTGGCAATCTCCAACAAAGGGGTCTAGTACAGCCCCCAATGTGCCAAGAATCAGTCCAGAACAGAGCAGAGTCACCCATGTTTATGTTAACCAAGGCAATAGAAATGTAAGCCTCATGCAACTTCATAATATCCCTCCACCAGAAAGATCCTACTTCAGTTGTTGCCTGTGGAACACCATGATCATAATAACTGTTCCAAATCAGTGTCACCCAGGGAATATCAGCCTTGTTATAAAACTTGTGTAGATCCTTGATAAGTAGCCCTTTGTTCTGGATGTTCAGATTTAAAACTCCTAAACCCCTTTATCTTTTGGCCTACAAACTAGATCCCATTCTGCCAAAGATTGCTCGGGAGCATCACTGTTTCCCCTCCAAAGACATTGCCTGAAGATTCTGTCGAGCTGCTTGATGATCCCTGGTGGAATATTGAGGCTGCACAGAAAATATATTGGCATAGAGGTGAGGACAGAGGTAAGAAGTTGCAGTCGAGATCCTTGATTCAGCATGGATGATGTTGCAGTTAATCTCCTCTCAAGACTGTCAACCAGGGGCATTAGATCAATGATTCTTGGCCTTGAAGTTCCCAATGGCAAACCAAGATAAGTAAATGGGAGGTGTCCAATTTTACAACCAAGAATAGCAGCAAGCCTTGTAGCCTCCTCATCACTCATATTCAAAGGGATCATTGAAGATTTGGCAAAGTTGACCTTTAGCCCAGTTAGTCCTCACTTTTCGTCCCTTTTGGTCATTTGATGAGAAAGGGGGAGAAATTTGAGTTAGTCTTCAAGCGGGTCTATATATATGGGCATTTTTTTTGTTAAGTTGCAACTCTCGCTCTTCTGAAGCTTTTGTTGATCGAGTTGTAAACTTAAGTCCGATGGTGACCAGATACTTTTGCTCTGCTTTTCTGCATGCTATTTCCTCATTAATCCTATGCACGCATGCTGAATTACATCAGTCACCATATTTCATCATGCATTTCAAATTCTTCATTCTATATGTTAAATGTGTGTATGAATTACAAGATATAGGGGGAGATCTCCATGATTCTACTCTTCAAGTGTGCATTGCTTCAAAAGAAAATACCTCACTATGCACATCCTCAGGGGGAGTTCTTCTATATCTTGCAATCAAATTCCTCAATTTTGAGTACTTTCATTTCATATGTTTATTCCCGTTGAAAACTTAACCTATATTGTCATCAGTCACCAAAGGGGGGAGATTGTAAGTGCATCTAGTGCCCCTTAGTGATTTTGGTGTATTGAAGACTTATAGGTTAAGGGACTAATATGTTTGTGAGTGTAGACAGGCTCTATAAGTCCATGAGGAGTTTGATATTTACAGTGAAAGTCGACCCCTAAAAATGAATGTCTTCGGCTGAAGACTTTGGTTCTCCTGAAGACTTTCAAAGTGAAGAAATTGCTGTGACCATGAAGACTCGATATTCAAATGAGGAATCTGAAGCGTGAAGACTTTTGTTTTAGTAGTTTCATTTTCTCTTGCTTGAGTCATAGGAAACACCATACTGTTAAAGGGGGTCGAGGTAATACTAAGGAAACAGATTTCCAAGTGATGCTCATCTCAAAATCCTACACTGATACATCCATTTTGCATCATGCTTTTATATCAATATTTATTGCATTATGGGCTGTTATTACACATTATATATCAATACTTATGGCTATTCTCTCTTATTTTACAAGGTTTACCATGAAGAGGGGGAATGCTAGCAGCTGGAATTCTGGCTGGAAAAGGAGCAAACATTGGAAACCTATTCTGCATTGCTCCAAAAATCCTGAAACTCCACAAAACTTATTTGTGGAATTAATAGGAATTATTGAGCGGAAGAAACACCTCAGGGGGCCCACACCCTGACCAGGAAGGTGGGGGGCGCGCCCCCTGTCTCCTGGGCCCCCTGGTGGCCCTCCGCTGTCCATCTTCTGCTATATGAAGGCTTTTACCCTAGAAACAATCATGGGCAAGCTTACGGGAGAAACTCCGCCGTCACGAGGCGGAACCTTGGTGGAACCAATCTAGGGCTCTGGCGGAGCTGTTCTGCCGGGGACACTTCCCTCCGGGAGGGGGAAATCATCACCATCATCATCACCAATGATCCTCCCATCGGGAGAGGGTCAATCTCCATCAACATCTTCACCGGCACCATCTCCTCTCAAAACCCTAGTTCATCTCTTGTATCCAATCTTGTATCCAAACCACAAATTGGTACCGGTGGGTTGCTAGTAGTGTTGATTACTCCTTGTAGTTGATGCTAATTGGTTTACTTGGTGGAAGATCATATGTTCAGATCCTTAATGCATATTATTACTCCTCTGATTATGAACATGAATATGCTTTGTGAGTAGTTACGTTTGTTCCTGAGGACATGGGTGATGTCCTGCTATTAGTAGTCATGTGAATTTGGTATTCGTTCGATATTTTGAACAGATGTATGTTGTCTTTTCCTCTAGTGGTGTTATGTGAATGTCGACTACATGCCACTTCACCATTATTTGGGCCTAGAGGAGTGCATTGGGAAGTAATAAGTAGATGATGGGTTGCTAGAGTGACAGAAGCTTAAACCATAGTTTATGTGTTGCTTCATTAGGGGCTGATTTGGATCCATATGTTTAATGTTGTGTTTAGGTTTACCTTAATACTTCTTTTGTAGTTGCGGATGCTTGCAATAGGGGTTAATCATAAGTGGGATGCTTGTCCAAGTAAGGGCAGTACACAAGCACCGGTCCACCCACATATCAAATTATCAAAGTACCGAACGTGAATCATATGAGCGTGATGAAAACTAGCTTGACGATAATTCCCATGTGTCCTCGGGAGCTCTTTTCTCATTATAAGAAATTGTCCAGGCTTATCCTTTGCTACAAAAAGTATTGGGCCACCTTGCTGCACTTTATTTACTTTCATTGCTTGTTACTCGTTACAATTTATCTTATCACAAAACTATTTGTTACCTACAATTTCAGTGCTTGCAGAGAAAACCTTACTGAAAACCGCTTATCATTTCCTTCTGCTCCTCGTTGGGTTCGACACTCTTACTTATTGAAAGGACTACAATAGATCCCCTACACTTGTGGGTCATCAAGACTCTTTTCTGGCTCCGTTGCCGGGGAGTGTAGCGCTTTTGGTGAGTGGAACTTGGTAAGGAAACATTTGTATAGTGTGCTGAAATTTTCTGTTACTTGTCACTATGGAAACTAATCCCTTGAGGGGATTGTTCGGGGTATCTTCACCCCAACCAGAAGATCAAAGAGTTTCTCCTCAACCTACTGAACTTATTGAAAATTTTTATATTGAGATTCCTTCGGGTATGATAGAGAAACTGCTAGCTAATCCATTTGCGGGAGATGGAACATTGCATTCCGATTTACACCTTATATTTGTGGATGAAGTTTGTGGATTATTTAAGCTTGCAGATATTCCCGATGATGTTGTCAAAAGGAAGGTCTTCCCTTTATCTTTGAAGGGATATTCATTGACATGGTATAGGCTATGTGATGATATGGGATCTTGGAATTATAAACGATTGAAGTTGGAATTTCACCAGAAGTTCTATCCTATGCATCTTGTTCATCGTGATCATAATTACATATATAATTTCTGGCCTCACGAAGGAGAAAGCATCGCTCAAGCTTGGGGGAGGCTTAAGTCAATGTTATATTCATGCCCCAATCATGAGCTTTCCAGAGAAATGATTATTCGAAATTTTTATGCTTGGCTTTCCCTCAATGAACGCAACATGCTCGATACTTCCTGTGCTGGTTCTTATATGCTGAAGACTATTTAATTCAATTGGAACTTATTGGAAAGAATTAAACGCAACTCTGAAGATTGGGGTTCCGACGATGGTAAGGAGTCAGGTATGACACCTAAGTTTGATTGTGTTAAATCCTTTATGGATACCGATGCTTTTCGTGGATTTAGCGCTAAATATGGACTTCACTCTGAGATAGTAGCTTCTTTCTGTGAATCTTTCGCTACTCACGTTGATCTCCCTGGGGAGAAGTGGTTTAAATATAATCCTCCCGTTGAAGTAAAAGTAGTTGCACCTATTACAGTTGAAGAAAAGACTGTCACTTATAGTGATCCTATTGTTCCTACTACTTATGTTCAGAAACCTCCTTTTCCTGTTAGGATAAAGGATCATGCTAGAACTTCAATTGTTGTTCGTAAAAGTAATACTAGGACTTATACACCTCCTGAGCAAATCAAAGTTGAACCTAGTATTGCTATGTTTAAAGATCTCTTTGATAATGATTTAGATGGGCATGTTATTTATTTTTGTGGTGAAACTGCAAATATTGCTAGACCCGATACTAAGATACATAGACCTGTTGTAGGCATTGATAACCCACAAGTGTACGGGATCGCAACAGCTTTCGAGGGTGAAGTACAACCCAAATTTATTGATTCGACACAAGGGGAGCCAAAGAATATTCTTGAGTATTAGCAGTTGAGTTGTCAATTCAACCACACCTGGATAACTTAGTATCTGCAGCAAAGTGTTTAGTAGCAAAAGTGGTATGATAATAAAGGTAACAGTAGCAAAAGTAAAGATAAATGTTATTGGGTTTTTGTAGTAGTTGTAACAGTAGCAAAGAAAAAGTAAATAAGCGAAGAACAATATATGAAAAGCTCGTAGGCAATGGATCAATGATGGATAATTATGCCGGATGCGATTCCTCATGTAATAGCTATAACATAGGGTGACACAGAACTAGCTCCAGTTCATCAATGTAATGTAGGCATGTATTCCATAAATAGTCATATGTGCTTATGGAAAAGAACTTGTATGACGTCTTTTGTCCTACCCTCCCGTTGCAGCGGGGTCCTAGTGGAAACTAAGGGACATTAAGGCCTCCTTTTAATGGAGAACCGGAACAAAGCATTAGCACATAGTGAATACATGAACTCCTCGAACTACGATCATCACCGAGAAGTATCCCGATTATTGTCACTTCGGGGTTGTCGGATCATAACACATAATAGGTGACTATAGACTTGCAAGATAGGATCAAGAACACACATATATTCAGGAAAACATAATAGGTTCAGATCTGAAATCACGGCACTCGGGCCCTAGTGACAAGCATTAAGCATAGCAAAGTCATAGCAACATCAATCTCAGAACATAGTGTATACTAGGGATCAAACCCAAACAAAACTAACTTGATTACATGGTAAATCTCATCCAACCCATCACCGTCCAGCAAGCCTACGATGGAATTACTCACGCACGGCGGTGAGCATCATGAAATTGGTGATGGAGGATGGTTGATGATGACGACAGCGACGAATCCCCCTCTCCGGAGCCCCGAACGGACTCCAGATCAGCCCTCCCAAGAGAGATTAGGGTTTGGCGGCGGCTCCGTGTCGTAAAACATGATGATACTTTCTCCTTAATTTTTTTCTCCCCGAGACGGAATATATGGAGTTGGAGTTGAGGTTGGAGGAGGTCCAGGGGGCCCACGAGATAGGAGGCCGCGCCCTAGGGGGGCGCCCCCTGTCTCGTGGACAGGCTGTGGCCCCCCTGGCATTAATTCTTTCGCCAAAAGTTCTTATTAATTCCAAAAAGTGCCTCCGTGGATTTCTAGGACATTCCGAGAACTTCTCTTTTCTACACATAAAACAACATCATGGTAGTTCTGCTGAAAACAACATCAGTCCGGGTTAGTTTCATTCAAATCATGCAAGTTAGAGTCCAAAACAAGGGCAAAAGTGTTTGGAAAAGTAGATACGTTGGAGATGTATCAACTCCCCCAAGCTTAAACCTTTGCTTGTCCTCAAGAAATTCAGTTGATAAACTGAAAGTGATAAAGAAAAAAATTTACAAAGTCTGTTTGCTCTTGTTGTTGTAACATGAAAAGGAAAAGCCAGCACTCAAGTTTCAGCAAATATTACGAACTAACCATACTCACAATAACACATAGGTCTCACAATTACTCACATCAATAGCATAATCAGCTAACGAGCCATAATAATAAAACTCGGATGACAACACTTTCTCAAAATAATCATAACATGATATAACAAAATGGTATCTCGCTAGCCCTTTCTGAGACCCCAAAACATAAATGCAGAGCACCTTTAAAGATCAAGGACTGACTAAACATTGTAATTCATGGTAAAAGAGATCCAGTCAAGTCATACACAATACAAATCAATAATAATGAATGCAAATGACAGTGTGCTCTCCAGCGGGTGCTTTTAATAGGAAGGGTGATGACTCAACATAAAAGTAAATAGATAAGCCCTTCGCAGAGGGAAGCTGTGATTTGTAGAGGTGCCAGAGCTCGATTTTAAAATAGAGATTGAATAACATTTTGAGCGGCATACTTTCACTGTCAATGCAACAACTATGAGATGGATGTATCTTCCATACTACATGCATTATAGGCAGTTCCCAAACAGAATGGTAAAGGTTTATACTCCCCCAACCACCAACAAGCATCAATCCATGGCTTGCTCGAAACAACGAGTGCGTCCAACATACAACAGCCCTGGGGGAGTTTTGTTTAATTATTTTGATTTGCTTTGATCTTTTTGGATCATGGGACTGGGCATCCCGGTTACCGGCCCTTTCTCGTGAATGAGGAGCGGAGTCCACTCCTCGTGAGAATAACCCACCTAGCATGGAAGATATAGGCAGCCCTAGTTGTAACATGAGCTGCTCGAGCATACAAAACAGAATTTCATTTGAAGGTTTGGAGTTTGGCACATACAATTTCACTTGGAACGGCAGGTAAATACCGCATATAGGTAGGTATGGTGGACTCATATGGAACAACTTTGGGGTTTAAGTAGTTCAGATGCACAAGAAGTATTCCCGCTTAGTACAGGTGAAGGCTAGCAAAAGACTGGGAAGCGACCAACTGAGAGAGCGACAACAGTCATAAACATGCATTAAAATTAATTCACACCGAGTACAAGCATGAGTAGGATATAATCCACCATGAACATAAATATCGTGAAGGCTATGTTGATTTGATTCAACTACATGCGTGAACATGTGCCAAGTCAAGTCACTCAATTCATTCAAAGGAGGATACCATCCTATCATATCACATCATAATCATTCTAATCAATTCATTCAACTACATGCGTGAACATGTTGGCACGCAAGGTAAACCATTATAACTCATAGCTAATCAAGCATGGCACAAGCAACTATAATCTCTATATGTCATTGCAAATATGTTTACTTCATAATAGCTGACTCAGGAACGATGAATCATCATATTTACAAAAACAAGAGAGGTCGAGTTCATACCAGCTTTTCTCATCCCAATAAGTCCATCATATATCGTCATTATTGCCTTTCACTCGCACGACCGAACGATGTGTATAATAATAAGAGTGCACGTGCATTGGACTAAGCTGGAATCTACAAGCATTCAACTCAAGAGAGAAGACAAGTAATATGGGCTCTAAGTTAAATAAACAATCATGCATATAAGAACCGCTAAGCATTTTCAATATGGTCTTCTCGACCCCCAAAGGAAAGAAAAGAAAATAAAACTATTTACACAGGAAAGCTCCCAACAAGTAAGAAGAAGAACTAGAAATCTTTTTTGGGTTTTCATTTTAATTCTACTACAAGCATAGAATTTAAACTAACTAATTTTTTGTGGTTTTTCTTAAGGTTAATCAAACACACAAGAAGAAAACTAGAAAAAGAAATTTAAATTAACATGGATAATACAATGAAAGAGTATGAGCACCGACAACTAGTGTGTGCACATGAATGTAAAGTCGGTGAGAAATACATACTCCCCCAAGCTTAGGCTTTTGGCCTAAGTAGGTTTAATACCAAGGACCGCCGCTACTCTCCCCGGTGTACTGGGAGGTGTAATCAGGATACCACTGGCTGGTCATCTCCGGATCCCACTGGACAGATGATGCACAATAAGGATCCAGCTCAGGTTCCGGTTCAGGTTCAGGTTCTGGAGTAAAATCCTGAGCTCAATGATTGTTCACCGCCTCCGGTGTGACAAGAAATTTTTCTGCAGGCAAATCAAACAACAGAGGTGCGGGCAAAATAATAATCTCAATGTGTTTCTTGTTAAATCTAAGTTTATACAAAAGCATCTTTTCTTCGTTGTCAACAATAAACTTGTGTGCTACCATGCTCTTGTAATCTAAAATGTGAGGAGGCAATTTTATCTCCTCCTCCTCATGATGCCTAATGGGTATCTGAAATGTTTAGCAAGATGTGCAGCATAGATACCTCCAAATATGGGACCTTTTGTATGATACGGGGCTAGTCGTTTAGCAACGACGGCACCCATACTAAAAGTATTGTCTCCAAGCAAAGCATGTTGAAGAATGATAATATCAGGAACGCTCAAATTCCCACTATTTCCACGACAAATCAAGCATCTACTAGCAAATATAGCAAAATAGCGTAAAACAGGAAAGTGTATGCTAGAGACCTTCGCCTCGGAGCCCTTCTTTGGCTCCTCTACAGCTATGGTGTTAACAAAGCCATCCACATCTTTACGATGGGGTTCCTCTAATTATCCCTCATAAGGTATCCTACACACCGCGCAAAAATTACTTAAAGACATTTCTCTGAATTCATCATATAAATGAAATGATACTGCAGGCGGTGACTTCTTAGGATAATAATAAAAGTTTTGCACGAAAGTATTTGTGAGTAAGAGATACTGATCGATTCGGTCGTTGATGAAACCATTGAGGCCTACAGTCTTGATTAAAGCATAAAAGTCTTCATGGATTCCGTCTTCTTTCAAGAAATCCTCGCATGGCCATTCACACGACCGTACTTCCGCTAAGCGAGGAAGATTATACTTGGCTTTTTCCTTCTCTTTTGCTTGTTTTTCCTCGGAGCTTTGGCTAGAAGAGCCCTTAAAGAGCCTCCTTAACATTTTCTGAAAATTTCTGAAATTTTAGTAACTTCAAAATAAAAGTGAATAAAACTAAACAAGATTGATAGCAACTACTCCTACAAGTGCCTAGAGCCTATATTATGCATTGGAATTGCTTGGGACCTCAAAAATTTAACATGCAAGCTCAAGAACATGGTCACCTAAGCAGCAAAAATTTGCAATGAATAAAGCACTAGAACAAAAACTAATTGGACCAATGGAGGAGTCACATACCAAGCAACAATCTCCCAAAGCAGTTTTGTGAATGGAGCTTTGAGCTAAGAGATCGAAAATCACAGCAAAACGAGCTAGAACTCGTGCTTGAGCTGGATGGGGATTTTTCTGGGTAGAAGATGAAGTGTGTGGGTGCTGGCATAAGTGGAGGGGAGCCACCAGGAGCCCACGAGACAGGGGGCACGCCCTACAGGGGGGGGCGCCCTCTTCTCTCGTGGCCTAGTGCTTGCCCCTCCTGCAATGTTTTCAGTGCCTAAAATCCTCAAATATTCCAGAAAAAATCATACTAAATTTGCAGGGCATTCAGAACACTTTTATTTTCGGACTATTTTTTTATGCATGGATAATTCAGAAAACAGACGGATGATACTATTTTTGCTTTATTTATTCTAAATAACAGAAAGTAAAAAGAGGGTACAGAAGGTTGTGCCTTCTAGTTCCATCCATCTCGTGACCATCAAAATGAATCCACTAACAAGATTGATCAAGTCTTGTTAACAAACTCATTTCCAATAACACGGGACCGGAGAAATTTCGAATAACACTAAGTTACCTCAACGGGGATATGAAAATCCCCAACAATAAGAATATCATACTTTTTCTTGACAGTAGGGAAAGCAAATTCAAAACCTCCAAAAATGATAGTTGGAACTTTTTCAATAGAATTGATACTATGAACTTGGGATTGCTTCCTCGGAAAGTGTACCGTATGCTCATTACCATTAAGATGAAAAGGGACATTGCCTTTGTTGCAATCAATAACAGCCCCTGCAGTATTAAGAAAAGGTCTACCAAGGATAATAGACATACTATCGTCCTCGGGAATATCAAGAATAACAATGTCCACTAAGATAGTGACATTTGCAACCACAACAGGCACATCCTCACAAATACCGACAGGTATAGCAGTTGATTTATCAGCCATTTGCAAACATATTTCAGTAGGTGTCAACTTATTCAATTCAAGCCTACGATATAAAGAGAGAGGCATAACACTAACACCGGCTCCAAGATCACATAAAGCAGTTCTAACATAATTTCTTTTAATAGAGCAGGGTATAGTTGGATCACCCGGATCTCCAAGTTTCTTCGGTATTCCACCCTTAAAAGTGTAATTAGCAAGCATGGTGGAAATTTTATCTTCCGGTATCTTTCTTTTATTTGTGATGATATCCTTCATATACTTAGCATAAGGATATACTTTAAGCATATTAGTTAAGCGCATACGTAAGAAAATAGGTCTAATCATTTCAGCAAAGCGCTCAAAATCCTCATCATCCTTTGGCTTGGATGGCTTAGGAGGAAAGGGCATGGGTTTCTGAACCCATGGTTCTCTTTCTTTACCGTGCTTCCTAGCAACAAAATCTTTCCTATCATAACGTTGATTCTTTGATTGTGGGTTATCAAGATCAACAGCAGGTTCAATCTCTACATCATTATCTTTGCTAGGTTGAGCATCAACATGGACATTATCATTAACATTATCACTAGGTTCATGTTCATCACCTGATTGTGTTTCAGCATCTGAAATAGAAATATCATTGGGATTCTCAGGTGTGTCTACAGTAGGTTCACTAGAAGCATGCAACGTTCTATCGTTTTTCTTCTTCTTTTTTTTAGAAGAACTAGGTCCCTCTAAATTATTTCTCTGAGAATCTTGCTCGATTCTCTTAGGGTGGCCTTCAGGATACAAAGGTTCCTGAGTCATTCTACCAGTTCTAGTAGCCACTCTAACAGCAAAGTCATTTTTATTATTTAATTCATCAAGCAAATCATTTTGAGCTTTGAGTACTTGCTCAGCTTGAGTAGCAACCATAGGAGCATATTTGCTAACGTGGTGAAGTTCATCTTTAACTCTGGCCAGATTATCACCTACGCGTCCTATCTCGAAGGCATTATTCTTTAACTCTCTACCAACATAAGCATTAAAACTTTCTTGTCTAGCCATAAAGTCATCAAATTTATCTAAGCATGGGCTATGAAATTTAGTAGAGGGTATTTCAACTTTATCATATCTATAGAGAGAATTTACCTTTACTACCTGTGTCGGGTTATCAAGACAATGTGGTTCTTCAGGCGGTATATTAAGACCATGTATTTCTTCAATAGGTGGTAAATTCTTAACATCTTCAGCTTTAATACCTTTTTCTTTCATTGATTTCTTTGCCTCTTGCATATCTTCAGGACTGAGAAATAAAACACCTCTCTTCTTCGGAGTGGGTTTAGGAATAGGCTCAGGAGTTGGCTCAATTGGTTCGGGAATTACCTCAGGAACTGGCTCAGGAAGAGTCCAATTATTTTCATTACTCAACATATTATTCAATAATATTTCAGCTTCGTCAACTGTTCTTTCCCTGAAAACACAACCAGCACAACTATCCAAGTAGTCCTTGGAAGCATCGGTTAGTCCATTATAAAAGATATCAAGTATTTCATTTTTCTTAAGAGGATGATCGGGCAAAGCATTAAGTAACCGGAGAAGCCTCCCCCAAGCTTGTGGGAGACTCTCTTCTTTGATTTGCATAAAATTATATATTTCCCGCAAAGTAGCTTGTTTCTTATGAGCAGGGAAATATTTAGCAGAGAAGTAATAAATCATATCCTGGGGACTACGCACAGAGAATTATACCAAGTCTTAGCATCACCCTTTAATCAGAACGGAAATATCTTAAGGATATATAAATAGCGAGACTTCTCATCATGAGTGAATAGGGTGGCTATATCATTCAACTTGGTAAGATGTGCCACAATAGTTTCAGATTCAAGGCCATAAAAAGGATCAGATTCAACTAAAATAATAATATCAGGATCAACAGAGAATTCATAATCCTTATCAGTAACGCAGATAGGTGAAGTAGCAAAAGCAGGATCGGGTTTCATTCTAACATTAAGAGACTGCTGCTTCCATTTAGCTAATAATTTCTTAAGATCATTTCTATCATTGCAGGCAAGAATTTCTATAGCAGCTGCTTCGTTCATAACATAACCCTTAGGAACAACAGGTAATACATAATCATTGGGGGAACGTTCATCATCACTATCATCAATAATAGGTTCTTCAATATTTTCATTCCCCCTAACTCTAGCAAGTTGTTCATCTAGAAATTCACTTAATGGCAAAGTAGTATCACGCGCAGAAGTAGTTTCATCATGCATAGCAGAAGTGGCATCATCAATAAAATGCGACATATCAGAATTCATAGCAGTAGCAGGTTTAGGTGTCGCAAGCCTACTAATAACGGAAGGAGAATCTAGTGCAGAGCTAGATGGCAGTTCCTTACCTCCCCTCGTAGTTGAGGGCAAAATCTTGGTCTTAGCGTCTTTCAAGTGCTTCATAGTGATCAACAGATATAAATCCCAAGTGACTTAGAGAATAGAGCTATGCTCCCCGGCAACGGCGCCAGAAATTAGTCTTGATAACCCACAAGTGTAGGGGATCGCAACAGCTTTCGAGGGTGAAGTACAACCCAAATTTGTTGATTCGACACAAGGGGAGCCAAAGAATATTCTTGAGTATCAGCAGTTGAGTTGTCAATTCAACAACACCTAGATAACTTAGTATCTGCAGTAAAGTGTTTAGTAGCAAAAGTGGTACGATAATAAAGGTAACGGTAGCAAAAGTAAAGATAAATGTTTTGGGGTTTTTGTAGTAGTTGTACCAGTAGCAACGGAAAAGTAAATAAGCGAAGAACAATATATGAAAAGCTCGTAGGCAATGGATCAGTGATGGATAATTATGCCGGATGCGATTCCTCATTTAATAGCTATAACATAGGGTGACACAGAACTAGCTCCAGTTCATCAATGTAATGTAGGCATGTATTCCGGAAATAGTCAGACGTGCTTATGGAAAAGAACTTGTATGACGTCTTTTGTCCTACCCTCCCGTTGCAGCGGGGTCCTAGTGGAAATTAAGGGATATTAAGGCCTCCTTTTAATAGAGAACCGGAGCAAAGCATTAGCACATAGTGAATACATGAACTCCTCAAACTACGATCATCACCGAGAAGTATCCCGATTATTGTCACTTCGGGGTTGTCGGATCATAACACATAATAGGTGACTATAGACTTGCAAGATAGGATCTAGAACACACATATATTCATGAAAACATAATAGGTTCAGATCTGAAATCATGGCACTCGGGCCCTAGTGACAAGCATTAAGCATAGCAAAGTCATAGCAACATCAATCTCAGAACATAGTGGATACTAGGGATCAAACCCTAACAAAACTAACTTGATTACATGGTAAATCTCATCCAACCCATCACCGCCCAGCAAGCCTACTATGGAATTACTCATGCACGGCGGTGAGCATCATGAAATTGGTGATGGAGGATGGTTGATGATTACGACGGCGATGAATCCCCCTCTCCGGAGCCCCGAACGGACTCCAGATCAGCCCTCCCGAGAGAGATTAGGGCTTGGCGGCGGCTCCGTGTCGTAAAATGCAATGAAACTTTCTCCTCGATTTTTTTCTCCATGAGACGGAATATATGGAGTTGGAGTTGAGGTCGGAGGAGGTCCAGGGGGCCCACGAGATAGGAGGCCGCGCCCTAAGGGGGGCGCACCCCCCTGTCTCGTGGACAGGCTATGGGCCCCCTGGCATTAATTCTTTCGCCAAAAATTCTTATTAATTCCAAAAGGTGCCTCCGTGGATTTCCAGGACATTCCGAGAACTTTTCTTTTCTACACATAAAACAACATCATGGTAGTTCCGCTGAAAACAACGTCAGTCCGAGTTAGTTTCATTCCAATCATGCAAGTTAGAGTCCAAAACAAGGGCAAAAGTGTTTGGAAAAGTAGATACGTTGTAGACGTATCAGGCATGCCTGTTATTTCTGTTAAAATAGGAGATCATTGTTATCATGGCTTATGTGATATGGGTGCTAGAGCTAGTGCAATACCCTATGACCTATATAAAGAAATTATGCACGACATTACACGCGTTAAATTAGAAGATATTGATGTTACCATTAAGCTTGGTAATAGGGACACTATTAAACCAGTTGGGATTGTTAGATATGTCGAAATCTTGTGTAGGAAGGTCAAATATCTTGCTGATTTTCTTGTTCTTGGTTCCCCGCAAGATGATTTTTGTCCCATTATTTTTGGTAGACCCTTCTTGAACACTGTTAGTGCTAAGATTGATTGCGAAAAGGATGTTGTTGAAATTGGCTTAGGGGATATGAAACATGAGTTTAATTTTGCTAAGTTTTGTAGACAATCTTGTGATACAGAATCACCTCGTAAGGACGAGATTATTGGCCTTGCTTCTATTGCCGTGCCTCCTACTGATCCGTTAGAACAATATTTGCTTGACCATGAAAATGATATGTTTATAAGGGAAAGAAGGGAAATAGATGAAGTGTTCCTTAAATAGGAACATATGCTGAAACATAACCTTCCCGTTGAAATTCTTGGGGATCCCCCTCCACCCAAGGGTGATCCCGTGTTTGAACTCAAACCATTACCTGATAATCTTAAGTATGCTTATCTTGATGAAAAGAAAATATATCATGTTACTACTAGTGCTGACCTTTCAGAACAAGAAGAAAGATTATTGAAAACTCTAAAGAAGCACCGAGCTGCTATTGGATATACTATGGATGATGTATAGGGCATTAGTCCCACTCTATGCCAACACAAAATGAATGTGGAGAAAGATGCCAAACCAGTTAGAGATCCTCAACGACGACTAAGTCCCAAAATGAAAGAAGTGGCAAGAAAGCAGATACTAAAGCTGCTTGAGGCAGGTATAATTTATCCAGTTGCTGATAGTGATTGGGTAAGCCCTGTCCATTGTGTTCCCAAAAAGGGAGGTATTACTGTCGTTCCTAATGATAAAGATGAATTGATCCCGCAAAGAATTATTACAGGTTATAGGATGGTAATTGATTTCCGTAAATTAAATAAAGCTACTAAGAAAGATCATTACCCTTTACCTTTTATTGATCAAATGCTAGAAAAACTATCCAAGCACACACATTTCTGCTTTCTAGATGGTTATTCTGGTTTCTCTCAAATACCTGTGTCAGCGGGGGATCAAGCAAACACTACTTTTACTTGCCCTTTCAGTAATTTTGCTTATAGACGTATGCATTTTGGTTTATGTAATGCACCTGCTACCTTTCAAAGATGCATGATGGCTATATTCTCTGACTTTTGCGAAAAGATTTGTGAGTTTTTCATGGATGATTTCTCCGTTTATGAATCCTCTTTTGATGATTGTTTGAGCAACCTTGATCAAGTTTTGCAGAGATGTGAAGACACTAGCCTCGTGTTGAATTGGGAAAAGTGAAACTTTATGGTTAATGAAGGCATTGTCTTAGGGCATAAGATTTCTGAGAGAGGTATTGAAGTTGATAGGGCTAAAGTTGGTGCTATTGAAAAGATGCCAATGCCCCAAGGACATAAAAGGTATAAGAAGTTTCCTTGGTCGTGCCGGTTTTTATAGGAGGTTCATTAAAGACTTTTCTAAAATCTCTAGGCCTCTGACTAATTTATTGCAAAAAGATATTCCTTTTGTCTTTGATGATGATTGTGTCGAAGCATTTGAAATACTTAAGAAATCTTTGATCACTGCACCTATTGTTGAGCCACCTGATTGGAATTTACCCTTTGAAATTATGTGTGATGCTAGTGATTATGCTGTAGGTGTTGTTCTAGGGCAAAGAGTTGATAAGAAATTGAATGTTATCCAGTATGCTAGTAAGACTCTTGATACTGCCCAGGGAAATTATGCTACTACTGAAAAAGAATTCTTAGCAGTTGTGTTTGCATGTGATATGTTTAGACCTTATGTTGTTGATTCCAAAGTTACTATTCAGACTGATCATGCTGCTATTAAATATCTTATGGAAACGAAAGATGCTAAGCCTAGACTCATTAGATGGGTCCTCTTGCTCCAAGAATTTGATTTGCATATTATTGATAGAAAGGGAGCTGAGAAGCCCGTTGCAGATAACTTGTCTAGGTTAGAGAATGTTCTTAATGACCCACTGCATATTGATGATAGCTTTCCTGATGAAAAATTAGCGGTCATTAATACTTCTCGTCATGCTCCTTGGTATGCTGATTATGCTAATTACATTGTTGCTAAATTTATACCACCTAGTTTCACATACCAGCAAAAGAAAAAGTTCTTTTATGATTTAAGACATTACTTCTGGGATGACGCACACCTTTATAAAAGAGTAGATGGTGTTATTAGATGTTGTGTACCTAAGCATGAACAGGAACACATCCTACGCAAGTGTCACTCTGAATCATATGGAGGACCCCACGCTGGAGATAGAACTGCACACAAGGTATAGCAATCCGGTTTTTACTGGCCTACTCTCTTCAAAGATGCTCGTAAGTTTGTCTTATCTTGTGATGAATGTCAAAGAATTGGTAACATTAGTAGACGTCAAGAAATGCCTATGAATTATTCTCTTGTTATTGAACCGTTTGATGTTTGGGGCTTTGATTATATGGGACCTTTTCCTGCCTCTAATGGTTATACACAAATTTTAGTTGCTGTTGATTACGTTACTAAGTGGGTAGAAGCTATTCCAACTAGTAGTGCTGATCATAACACTTCAATTAAAATGCTTAAAGAAGTTATTTTTCCGAGGTTTGGAGTCCCTAGATATCTTATGACTGATGGTGGTTCACATTTTGTTCATGGTGCTTTTCAAAAGATGCTTGCTAAGTATGATGTTAATCATAGAATCGCATCTCCTTATCATCCGCAGTCTAGTGGTCAAGTAGAGTTGAGCAATAGAGAGCTCAAATTAATTTTGCAAAAGACTGTCAATAGATCTAGAAAGAATTGGTCCAAAAAACTTGATGATGCATTATGGGCTTATAGAACTGCATACAAAAATCCTATGGGAATGTCTCCGTATAAGATGGTTTATGGAAAAGCATGTCATTTACCTCTAGAACTTGAACATAAAGCATATTCGGCTATTAAAGAGCTCAACTATGACTTCAAACTTGCCGGTGAGAAGAGGTTATTTGATATTAGCTCACTTGATGAATGGAGAACCCAAGCCTATGAGAATGCCAAGCTATTCAAAGAAAATGTCAAGCAATGGCATGACAAAAGGATACAAAAACGTGTGTTTAATGTAGGTGATTATGTGTTATTATTCAACTCCCGTTTAAGATTTTTTGCTGGAAAACTTCTCTCTAAATGGGAAGGTCCTTACGTTATCGAGGAGGTCTATCGTTCTGGTGCCATAAAAATTAACAACTTTCAAGGCACAAGTCCGAGGGTGGTAAACGGTCAAAGAATCAAACATTATATCTCAGGTAATCCTATTAATGTTGAAACTAATATTATTGAAACTGTAACCCCGGAGGAATACATAAGGGAAACTTTCTAGAACGTTCCAGACTCTGAAAAGGAATAGGTATGTGGTACGGTAAGTAAACTGACTCCAAAACAATTCTAATGGCAATTTTTATCAGTTTTGGAGTATTTAAGAATTTTGGGAAGAAAGAAGTAGTTCGGGAAGGACAGGAGGCCTCCATGAGGGTGGAGGGCGCGCCCACCCTTACTGGGCACGCCCCCCTATCTCGTGGCCATCTCGTGTGCCTCCCGGACTCCGTTTTCTTGCACGTTATGTATTTTGGTCGGTAAAAATTCATTATATAAACTCCCGAAGGTTTTGACCACCGTATCACGCAAATATCCTCCGTTTTCGTTTCGAGTTGTTCCTGTTGCAGTTTAAGAGCAAGATGTCTTCTCAAGAGTCGGTCGGGGAGAGTCGGTGTCTCACCCGACACCAGGTCCAGGAGCAAATAGCGATGCTTATCACATTGGACCATCAACGGAGGATGAGATGGACACTACTAGGGAAAACCTTATACACAGAATCTTAGTAGCAGCGTGGTTTAAAAACAAACGCTACTGCTAATTAGCAGTAGCGAGCTTGAGGAAACCGCTCTACTAATAACCCGATAGTAGTAGCGCAGGTTTTTACCCCTCGCTCCTACTAAGTGATTTCCACCATGCCTTCCGGGACCAGCCATAGTAGTAGCGTGGGTTATAAACCCACGCTACAACTAAGTCGATAGTTGTAGCGCGGGCTATAAACCCCATGCTACCACCTGCATCTGCTCCCACCCCACCAACCATCCCACGCCATGTCTAAAAAAACACTCAACGCCCAATCCAGATCCCCAATCCCGTCTCCGCTCCCACCTCCTCTCCCAAGTCCCAACCCGCCATGAAGGGGGAGCCGCCCGCGCAGGAACCGCCCCCCAGCGCCGCCGCCGCCTATGGCTCCGGCGGCGGCGGGGAGAAGAGTGCCCCGTGCCAGGAGTACGGGGAGCAGCCGTGGAAATACCGGTGCCCGGGCTGCTCCGCCTCACCTGCAGCCTCCCCTACATGCAGGCCCACAAGCGCCGCACCGCCTGCTTCGACAAGCGCCCCCACACCCTCCCCGTCCCGCTCGCCCAGTTCGACGGCAACCAGCTCCTCTCCGGTGACAGATTCATCCCTCGACCTCCGGTCTAGTCCCTCGCTCGCCATGGCCTCCATCCATGATGAGGAAGCCATGGCGCCGGTGCAGATCGACATGAGGATATGTGGAAACTCCCTCCTCCCTCATCCCCCCTCGCCCTCCTGACTGAAGCATCCTCTGCCTTGTTTTCTTCTGATTTTTGTATTGGATGATTTGGAGATTGGCGAATCTGAAGATGACGGAGCTGGAGATCCTGGGCATGAATTCGTTTACGTCCCCTCGGCGCTGTCGGATGCCAAGATCCCGAAGAAAGAATGCCTGCTCCCGCTCGTCTCCAAGCTCCTCGGCTACTGCATCGTGGCTGCCTCCACCACCGTCAAGCTCCCGCAGGTTCGCTCCACTCTTTGCCTTTTGTTGCCTGAACATTGTTGGTGATTTCTCAAGATTATAGCATTGGGCACCCGTAGGAGTAGATTATTGTGCCATATGAATCCAAAGAAGCGCGTTCCATGTGGCTGTTTTGATTCGTGTGGCAGTGGGTGGTGTGAGAGGACCTCAGGTTCTTTACGTGAGCACCGCGTGCAAAATTGCGCATAAATAAAGGGTTTTTTGTTTGGTAGCCTGGCCTGGTCGAATCCTTGGAACGGCATGGCAAGGTCCCTGTGCTAGATTGTGCATAAAGCCAACAAAGCGAGAAGCCACCGGTGGAATTCTTTTATTTGTTTGCTCCATGGTCGTGTGATCCCTGTGATTGTTAGTTTGTAGGCGTGGATGCTGCAAATTCTCTCTAGCCATGAGAGATATAATTCTCCACCCTCTGAGGTATTTGCAGGTCTCACTACATAGCCGCTTGCTTGAATCTATAAATTGATTAGCGAGCATGATTCCTTGGTGCCACATGCTCTGCTCTCTCACCACCAATAGTGCATTCCGATCCTGGCCAGTTGACAGAAAAACATGCTCTACAGCCCCCACAGCTCTCACCCTAAAACTAAAAATCACAGGGATCGGCGCTGCTCCATTGCCAGGCATGCCTCCTCCCCCTCAAGCCCCCGTGTTCAGGGACTTCGGCTGGGACCTACCACGGCAATTGAATGTTTGAGCTGGTGCATTGGTTCTGTGCGTGAATCGTTTGGTTTGCTACCAATTTCAATGTACTGTACTAGAGAATTGTGAATGTTTGTAGGAATTCTTGTAAGGTCGCATATGAGGCATGCATAGGGTAGAGGTTCTTATAGGTGTTGATATAGTTGGCCTTGACCTGCATTTTGGGCCTTGACCAATTGGACCAAACAGCGTACTAATTTTTTGTTATTCTCAGTGCTTAGAAGAATTAATTTGCTATCAGTTGCTTGGTAACGAGTTATCAGCACCTTATAAACATTTCTTTTGCATTTAATCCTGCTGTCGATGCCTCCTCGGCCGCCGATGTTTCGTCGTGGCCGTGCTTATGCATAGGCGCCGCCAGCGTCGCGTGCAAGTTAGCCTGTTAGCAGCATGAGCAGTCTGCCCACCCTCTCCCCACTGGGAATTTAATCTTGCTATACTGAAGTCCAGATCTTTGATTATGCCTTTTTAGTGTAGATTCTTTCATGTTAACTAATTGGAACAAGTTCTAATTAGGTCACAGATTTTGTACTGAATAAAAAGTGTTGTTTAGAGACAGTAATGGTTAAGGGCAAAACCATTGATTTTACAATTTGTACCACAAGTGTCGAGCGTGCATTTTCTTCTTTGAGGTTATTTAGGCAAGCTACAGTCATATGGTGGAAGGTGTTTTTCTATCCAACAGGTTGTAGCTAGTAAGCATAGAGTAAAATAATAGATGAAGATTTCCTTATGCAATTTACGAGCGGAAACAAACATATAGTTGATTACTCTGTTTCAACCAAACATTTTTTTGTTTGTTCATGTTTGAGGAAGAAAACCAAACGTATAGCGATTTAAGGTAGTTCCGTTTTTTGTCTTGTGACAGGCGCATGATGACTATGGCAATTGGCGCCAAATCCTGACTTTCACTGGAACATGTTTGAAGAAATGCCTGTCACCTAGTACTTCAAGCCGGTGGCCACCTTCTTATTCACCCAGAAGAAGGTGAAAGTTATACCGTGGGTGCTGTCCTTATTGATTCTTTACCCAATCCATAGTGAAGTAATCCTGGGAAATTTTCCACACAACAAAGAAGTGGCTACTTTCTGTTATGTCCAGTGTTTTCTAGCCATATCTTATAGAACTGTTGATTCCTTGGATTCACAACGGGATATAATGGTGATAAAAATGTTGATACGTTAGGATTAGTTTCCTAGTGCAAATGCACTAAGGAAAATCTATATTCAGTTGGTAGGTGCTAGTACTTAAACTGCATTTAAAATTTAAGCTTAGTGTTACTAGTCTCATTTATACACTGCATTCCTAAGCTGAAATATTTTTTGTAACTGAAATATATAGTTTGAGTTTCATTCAATTATTTGTCACTTTTTAACGAAATATCATTTTGTAACTGAAATATATGTGTACTTATAGTGCATATTCGCATTGTATCAGAATCTTAGTCCATGTGTCTCCTGTATCATCTCAGATTATGCTTCCTCTCCATTTATTGATAAAATCTATATGCCTTGCTGATGCTCATTTCCATCGATGCAGGATAATGAGATGTTGAAGCGGCATAGTGAATCCATGAGACTGCAGTGCAATTGCACCGTTCCATTGAATATCACTCAGGAATAAGGACATTCCAATGGCAGATTAGCTCTATTTTTCCTTTTCATTTTTCTTACTATTGGAGTGAGGACATGTAGAATAAGAAACTGTGTGGTAGCAGATATGGCAACTGTGTCATAGTAGAATCAGGAATAAGGAATATGGCAACTGTGTGATAGTGACATTTTTCCATCACTATTGTTTCTTGGAATTGTATGCATAAAATGGAATTGGTTGATTTTATTTTTTTTAAATCCTAAATAGTTAGTAGTAGCGTGGGAACAAATTGTGCGCTACTAGTATCTAGGATACTAGTAGCGCTGGTATTATAAGCACGCTGCTACTACTACGCTACTAGTAGCATGGTTCTGTAATAGCAATAGCGCGGGTGTCACACACGCTACTACTAACAAAGTTAGTAGTAGCACGGGTCTACCCGCGCTACTACTAACTATTAGCTATAGCGCGATACTAGTAGCGCGGGTACCCGCGCTGCTAGTAGCCTTTTTCCTAATAGTGAGAGGTCGAATTGAAAAGGATAGATGCCATGGAGAAAGATCAAGAAGTCACCTCTCGTCTCCAAGCAGAATTCATGATGGGGGACTACATAGCTTGGCTATTCCAAATTCGGTCATCCCTTAAAACTTTAGATTTCTTTCTTATGAAAATATGAAAAAGAACGTCACTTGTTCTCTAGAAGCTATGCAGCATCCTTGGGTAAAGGGAGCTTTAGCCGTTACGGGCAAGCTCCGCAAAGAAATTATGGACCTCAAACAACAAGTCAATAAGCTCGAGGAGGAGAATCGTATCCTGAGGGGCATCATTGCCAAGAATATCATAACACCAACCGTGAAGAAGGAGGCATAATCACATGGGTATGGGCACTACCCTTGGCAATTGCCAAGCTTGGGGGAGGTGCCCCGGTCACCATCACACTCCTATCTTTACCGGTTTATTTAGTTCGATCCTTTTAGTAGTATCTTGATCTAGTAGATTGAAGTTTTGATATCAAGTAGTTTTGAGTTTTGCTTTGTGATCTCTTTATGTAATCGAGTCCGTGAGCTATCTATAATAAAGATTAGTGTTGAGCCAAGGGCTTTGCTATCTTGCTATGATCTTGGGAAAGTAGAAAGAATAAAAGAGTTCATATTGATCTTATGGTTAGTGATGACTTCAGACATAGAAAGTATGAGGCATAAAAGTTGTTGAGACTTGATAAACGTAGTTTTGGTCATCGTTGCAATTAATATGAAGTAATAAGGAAAGAGAGGTTCACATGCAAATATATTATCATGGACATCTTTTATGTTGGGAGCACTCATTAAATATGACATGCTAAAAGAGTTGATGTTGGACAAGGAAGACAACATAATGGTTTATGTATTCTCACATCTCAGTTAAAGTATATTGTCATTGACCTTCCAAACATGTTGAGCTTGCATTTCCCCCTCATGCTAGCCAAACTCCCTGCACCAAGTAGAGATACTACTTGTGCTTCCAAATATCCTTAAACCCAGTTTTGCCATGAGAGTCCACCATACCTACCTATGGATTGAGTAAGATCCTTCAAGTAAGTTGTCATGTTGCAGGCAATAAAAATTGCTATCTAAATATGTATGACTTTTTAGTGCAGAGAAAATAAGCTTTATACGATCTTGTTATGGAAGCAATAAAAGCGACGGACTGCATAATAAAGGTCCATATACAAGTGGCTATATAAAGTGACGTTCTTTTGCATTAAGATTTTATGCATCCAACCCTAAACGCACATGGCAACCTCTGCTTCCCTCTGCGAAGGGCCTATCATTTACTTGATGTTTTTTTTTACTTTTTGCTTGAGTCAAGGTGATCTTCACCTTTCCCTTTTTCATTTTATCCTTTGGCAAGCTCCTCATGTTTGAAAGATCATGATACATATATCCAATTGAGTGTAAGTTAGCATGGACTATTATTGTTGACATCACCCAAAGGTGAATACGTTGGGAGGCAACACAATAAGCCCCTATCTTTCTCAGTGTCTGGCTGAAACTCCATAACCACAAGTATTGCGTGAGTGTTAGCAATTATAGAAGACTACATGATAGTTGAGTATGTGGACTTGCTGAAAGGCTCTATTCTTGACTCTTTTTGATATTACGATAAATTGCAATTGCTTCAATGACTGAGATTATAGTTTGTTAGCTTCCAATGAAGTTTCTGAACCATGCTTGACATTGTGAATTGATTGTTACTTGAGCATAAGAAGTCATATGATAAAATCTATATATGTTGTTGTTATAAGAAAGATCATGATGCCCTCATGTTCATCTTTTATTTTTATTGACACCTCTATCTCTATACATGTGGACATATTTTTCGATTTCGGCTTCCGCTTGAGGACAAGCGAGGTCTAAGCTTGGAGGATTTGATACGTCAATTTTGCATCATGCTTTTGTATCAATAGTTATTGCATTATGGGCTGTTATTACAGATTATATATCAATACTTATGGCTATTCTCTCTTATTTTACAAGGTTTACCATGAAGAGGGGGAATGCCGGCAGCTGGAATTCTGGCTGGAAAAGGAGCAAACATTGGAAACCTATTCTGCACTGCTCCAAAAATCCTGAAACTCCACGAACCTTATTTTTGGAAATAATAAGAATTATTGAGCGGAAGAAACACCTCAGGGGGCCCACACCCTGGCCAGGAGGGTGGGGGGCGCGCCCACCCCTACTGGGCATGCCCCCTATCTCCTGGGCCCCCTGGTGGCCCTCCGGTGTCCATCTTATGCTATATGAAGGCTTTTAACCTGGAAAAAATCGTGGGCAAGCTTATGGGACGAAACTCTGCCGCCACGAGGCGGTACCTTGGCGGAACCAATCTAGGGCTCCGGTGGAGCTGTTCTGCCGGGGACACTTCACTCCGAGAGGGGGAAATCATCACCATCATCATCACCAACGATCCTCCCATCGGGAGAGGGTCAATCTCCATCAACATATTCACCAGCACCATCTCCTCTCAAAACCCTAGTTCATCTCTTGTATCCAATCTTTTATCCAAACCACAAATTGGTACCTGTGGGTTGCTAGTAGTGTTGATTACTCCTTGTAGTTGATGCTAATTGGTTTACTTGGTGGAAGATCATATGTTCAGATCCTTAATGAATATTATTACTCCTCTGATTATGAACATGAATATGCTTTGTGAGTAGTTACATTTGTTCCTGAGGACATGGGTGAAGTCTTGCTATTAGTAGTCATGTGAATTTGGTATTCCTTCGATATTTTTTTTGAAACCTGTGATAGTGGGAGAGGCTCCCACTGTGATATATATTACCTTTCAAACATTTACATTACATTGTACATGGTGTTTCAGAGTACAACCCTGGCCACTTTGTGCCAAGGGATGGTAAAACTAGCAAAAGTAAATTAGTCCGAAGGAAGGGAGTCTAATAAAAGGAAAATGAAGTCCTTCATATTTTCTTTTACCCTATATTGAAGAAGACCAAAGTCTGTTTTAAATCTAGCTAGCCAAGAGTTTTAGGAGGGGTTGATGTGTCTGAATAGTTTGTCATTCCTCTCCTTCCAAATACTCCAAGATGCCTGAAGGAATGCCTCCATGAACATAGGTTTATTCCAGTTTTTCTTGGCCGTTTGCAACCAGGGGAGTCGCATGGTATGTTGTTCTGGATTCATCCCAAGTCTGGACCAGCAATATTTACTAAATGGACAGTTGAGGATCATGTGATCAACATCCTCTTGAGCATGACCACAGAGGAGGCATCTTAGATCGTCTCCAACATTGTAATGTCTTCTCTTGAGCATGTCTCTAGTATTGAGGCGATCGGAGAGGAGTAGCTAGCCAAAAACTTTTATCTTGACTCTAACTTTTGATTTCCACAACCAATGGTAAGTTTTGTGAGCTTTGACATCTCTGAAGCAGAATTTATAGAACCTTCTAGCAGTGTATTCAGTGGTCGTCCCCCAAGTATAAGACCAAATATCCCTTACATTGTGACCATTTTCTAAGGTGACGTGGGCCACAAGGCGTTGAATGTCTCGGACCTCAGCATGCACTTGCATGGATAAAGGCAGGTGAAACGTCTCGTCGAGGGAGGTGATACTAAGAAATTGTTGCACGGATATATCTTCATTTCGAGCAAAGGAGAAGGCCCTTGGGTGAGAGTCAGATAAGATATCTTCAAGCCAAAGATCTTTCCACATGAGTACGTTGTCGCCATGGTAGATCTCCACTTTGGATATGCCACGAAAGGACTACGATAGATCCCCTACACTTCTGGGTCATCATACACCTAACCAATCCTTCGAGTGAAGCCATTGGAAATCTCATATTAGTTCGACCAATTTCTTCAGTGACAGAGACGAAGATCTTCTGGTCTCTGAGGAATTTGTTCTGACTGAGGAGTTAGGAATTCGCTAGTGCGGATTGCCTACACAGTGAGGAACATGATAGCCCTGAGGAATTCGAACCTCAAAATATCCGACCGTTGCTGAGCCACGGACTAGCCGTTCCAAAATATCTACCACCTGACGATCATATCATTGAAGGGCATTTATGTTTTATCCTGTCGGGCTACTCCCTAGGTTATAAATAGCCACCCCCTACAACCACTAGCTGGTCGGCTGCTCTGAGAGAAACTGACACTTGTCATTTGAGAGCATCCCATCCTCCAAGGACTTTGAGCGAAAATCATCAAGTGAGGAAAAACCCAATTTCCAAACCCAAACTTACAAACCCCAAAGTGATTGAGCATCACAGAAGAGATTGTTCCTGTGTTGAACCGATGCTTGTTACCTTTGAGGACTATGTATCCTCCAGACGGTTAGGCGTCATGGTCTGAGAATCCAAGAGGAATTGTGGATTGCCGAGTGACCTAGTCAGTGAAGGTTTGGAAGTCACCTGTGAAGACTTACCACTACTGTTGGGCGAGATTTGCGTGATCTTATCTCAAGGAGAATACGGTGAGGACTGTGTGTCCGGGACTGCGTGTCCGCGAGTTTAAATACTCAGCCGCTCCAACCAGACGTACAACTGTCACAGCAGTTGGAACTGGTCGAACAAATCATTGTATTCACCAAGCCAACTGGTTCCATTTCCTCAACCCTTTCATTTCCTCAGTTATGTGTTGATGTACCGGATCATTACTCCTTGAAGACATTGACTGAAGACTTTCTCTATTTCCTCAATCCTAATTGTTCAGTCTGTTTGTCTTCATCCTGCTTATCATGTGTTTACGCTTTCTGTACTCAGTGCGTGTCTTTCATTTCATCATGATGACTATGATGTTACTTTGTTTTGCTTATACCTGAGTACTTATTCCGCTGCAAGTAGTTCTTCGCTTAGGAATTTCCTCACCTTGAAATTCCTTAGTGAAGTTTTTTCTTAAAAATCGCCTATTCATCCCCCTCTAGTCGACGTAACACACTTTCAGAAGGCAAATAGAAATATAGCCGAGCCTTCATTGAGGAGGTAAGGTTTTAAATATGCTCCGTAGTCGCCATCTTAAAGTATGACTCCATCCGTTGTGTCTTATGAGGAAAAATATTCCCTGTACTGTGTCCGGGGAACCTGCCGGTCATGCTTCCACTAGGCGGACTCCCGACCTGTCTCTAGGATAGAGGCTGACGTAGATGTGACACTGGATTGTTCTTCTGTGGAGGATTCAGGTAAAATATCTGCCACAAACTCCGAAGTAGAAAGCGCCATGAATCATCGGCGCAGGCGGGCCGCTCTTCGTGACCCTGGTTTTTCAGAAGAGGCTTTTAATGCCTTTAATTCGGGTGATGCATACATCTGAGCTGCTCAAGATGGGCTTGCATGGGCCACGGACCAGTATTTGAAAGATATTCAAGTAAGGGCCGTAGTTTGTACAAGTCTGATAACCATATACCAGTAGCCCCCGAGACTTGAAACAGTTGGTACAACTGATTTAAGGATTGTTATATGACCAGCTGCTCACAGAGAAGAACAATTTGTTACCTCAAGAGCTAAAAGAGTGTCAGAACTAGCTGACTGCTGCTACCGCCGAACTGGAGAAATCCAAGGAGGCGCCGTCTGGTAATGTTCCCCTCCATCAAGAAAACATAAACATATACCAGGATTATTAATACAGGTGCGAATCTATTAATAGAGGCACCGAAGGTCGCACAAGCGGGAGTTACAGGGGCTCAAAGGCAACTGGCCGCAGGCGAACGTATTCTAACACATGTCAGGGTGGAGAAGAACAAACTTCAAGATGCCAGCACCAACCTATCGGCATGCCGTGAAGGTGCCCGAGAGGCCTGGGCCATGGTGAAGACACAGTATACCAAGCTCGAACTGAATCACATGGCCTGGATCGGACCACTAGGGTCAGATGGAAAAGAAATTCTAGTTAGTTTGGTATATGACCAGGTACAAGTAGCTGCCTTCTATTCCCAACAGGATTGTAGGTTAGATAGCCTTTTGGAAGGCATAGAAGATGAAGTTTTTGAGTCTAAGTGACTATGTACTTCGAATGACAAATTATGTATCTAGCTGAATTATAAATGTCATGGCAGACCTTTTCGCTTCGATCTCTGGACCCGAGGGTGCGGAGTGCTTCCAAATACCCGCTCAGTAATATATACCGGGGTATGCGTGGAAGCCAGGCGTAGGGCTCATAGTTGCTTGAACACACAAGTATCTGACTAGTTATGTTATATTACATTTTAATTGTAAGAAACATCTTCCAGAGAGAATAGTTTCGTTAAGGGTTCCTTTCCCTGGGTAAGCATGCATCAAAGTGCATGTCCGGACTGTATTTTAAAAAAACCACAGCATACATAACATCTAGGGGTTCATAATGAGACAAGTAAACAACATCTTTAGTTCGCCGACCGAATATTCCCTTAAGAACGCTAGCTTTCGGCTTCACCCAGTCTAAGGTACACATCTGAATGACCCGGCAGTAACAATCGTAGAGGTGCTCCCTTTATGCCCTAGTTGAACTAACAGGAACGTAGGGCATAAGCACAGGAGCTAGGAAACCCGGCTTGGCCAAAACTTAAGTCATATCGATGCATATAATGGCGAAGAAAAGGTACATACATGGAAAAGACACATATGCGGTGAGCTTGATGCTCGGAAAATAATAGCAATAAGCTTCTGTACAAGAAGCCCCCAGGTATAGTTGACATACATATTAAGAATTGTATGTGTTATAAGTGTACGGTTTAACCGTATCTGAGCTTTATAGCATAAGAAATACAAGTGAAAAGAGAGGAAAAATAAGAAAAAAGGAGATGAACGAAGAGTCTGGTGCTAGGCATAGAATCTTCGGAGTCTGGCCGCGTTCCATGGGTTCGGCTCCAGGCGGTTGTCTGATGCATCATGCAGGCGGTACGCTCCTCCGGTGAGAACTTCGTCGATGATGAAGGGACCCTCCCACTTGGGCTTGAGTTTGTCCTTTTTCTTCTCCAGCAAGCGTAGAACTAGTTTGCCAATATTATAAGTCTTGGCTGGTACTTCTCTGCGTTGATATATGCGAGCCTGTTGTTGATAGAATGCGGAACGGGCCTTAGCGACGTCGCTCTCCTCCTCCAGGGCATCTAAGTTGTCCTGCCGATCCTGCTTGGTCTCTCTCTCTTCATACATGCGCACTCGAGGTGAGTCATGAATAATGTCGCAGGGTAACACAGCCTCTGCGCCGTACACCATGAAGAAAGGTGTGTATCCGGTAGAACGATTGGGTGTGGTCCACAGCCCCCAGAGTACGGAGTCGAGCTCCTCCACCCAGTGCTTGTCTGATTCTTTCAAAGACCGCACTAGTCGGGGTTTAACGCGGCTCATAATAAGACTGTTGGCTCGTTCAACTTGACCGTTGGTTTGTGGGTGATAGATGGAAGCGTAGTCGAGCTTGATGCCCATATTAGCGCACCAGGCCTTTACCTCATCGGCTATGAAAGTGGAGTCGTTGTCGGTGATGATACTGTGTAGGACGCCATAACGGTGCACAACGCCGGATATAAAATCTATCACAGGACCGGCTTCGGCCGTTTTACACGTTTTGCTTCTATCCACTTCATGAATTTATCCACCATGACCAACAGGTATTTTTTTTCTTATGGCTTCCTCCTATAAGAGGTCTGACCATATCAAGCCCCCAGACCGCAAAAGGCCAAGTAATGGGGATTGTTTGTAGAGCGGTAGGTGGCATATGGCTTTGGTTGGCAAAAAGCCGGCATCCGACGCAATGTTGGACAAGGTCCGGTGCGTCTGCTCGGGCCGTCAGCCAATAGAAACCTCTAAGGAAGGCCTTTCTTACAAGGGCCCGAGCTGCAGCGTGGTGACCGCCGCGGCCGGCATGAATTTCAGCCAAGATTTGTCGCGCCTCTTCCTCGGAGATACATCTTTGAAGTACCCGGTAGCGCTTTTCTTGTAAAGTTCTCCCTCCTGGACTTTGTAGGCTTTAGAGCGCCGCACAATGCAACGTTCTTCATTCTGGTCCTCGGGAAGTTGTCGCCTATTAAGGTAGGCCAGGAAGGGTTCGGTACATGGTGCGATGACTGCCATGATGAGATGGGCCGATGGTGTAATTTCGGTGGCTGAGCCCCCGATGATGTCAGCGTGTTTGGAATCTGGGGTTGTATTCAGATCTGGATTGGTATCGCTGCTTTCTCCTTACAACACCACACATGGTTTGAAGAGCCTTTCCAGAAAGATGTTCTGTGGGACGGGGTCACGCTTGGCGCCGATGCGAGCGAGGACATCCGCCGCTTGATTACTTTCACGAGCCACATGGTCAAACTCGAGCCCCTCGAAACGAGCCGACATTTTGAGAACGTCGTTACAATAAGCCGTCATCTTTGGATCTTGGGCATCGAAGTCTCCATTTATTTGAGATATTGCGAGGTTTGAATCCCCGTGCACTTCCAAGCGATGTATGCCCATGGAAAAGGCCATCCGAAGACCATGCAGTAAGGCTTCGTATTCGGCTGCATTATTGGAGTCCGTGAATAATATTTTTAGGAGGTATTGAACAGTATATCTAGTAGGGGATGTTCGGCCTCAGTCCATTCAGCAATGAAGTCGGCCAATACCTGGGATTTAATGGCCTGGCGCGGTTTGTATGATATGTCGAATGGGAGGAGCTCAATGTCCCACTTGGCAATCCGGCCCGTAGGGTCGCGGTTGTTTATTATGTCGTTAAGAGGTACTTCGGAGGCCGCCATTATTGAGCACTCTTGAAAGTAGTGTCGTAGCTTCCGGGATGCCATGAAAATTGCGTATGCTTTCTTTTGGTAATGAGGGTACCGGGATTTGCATGTTCTGAGGACAGTGGATACGTAGTATACCGGCTTCTGGAGCGGGAATTTGTGTCCGTCCTCCTCTCGTTCGACAACAAGTACCGCACTCACAACTTGGCGTGTGGCCGATATATATAATAACATGGGTTCGCCGACGTTTGGTGCGGCCAGGATTGGGTTGCTTGCTAGAAGAGCCTTTATTTCTTCCAATCCGGCCGTTGCCGCGTCCGTCCACTCGAAGTGATCGGTGCGTCGGAGAAGGCGATAGAGTGGCAATGCCTTTTCTCCTAGCCTGGAGATAAAGCGGCTTAAAGCTACCACACATCCGGATAATTTTTGGACCTGTTTAAGGTCTGTTGGGGTAGCCAACTGTGACAAAGCTCGGATTTTAGCTGGGTTTGCTTCAATTCCTCTATTGGAAACGATGAAGCCCAGAAGTTTTTCTGCAAGAACGCCAAAAACACACTTTTCCGGATTGAGCTTAATGTCATATGTTCGAAGGTTGTCAAATGTGAGACGCACATCGTCTATTAGGGACTCGACGTGCCTGGTTTTACTGACTACGTCATCCACGTATGCTTCAACTGTCTTGCCGATTTGTTTCTCTAGGCATGTTTGAATCGTGCGTTGATAGGTGGCACCAGCGTTTTTGAGCCCGAAAGGCATAGTGTTGAAGCAGAAAGGCCCGTATGGCGTGATAAATGTCGTTGCAGCCTGGTCGGACTCCTTCATCTTGATTTGATGGTATCCGGAGTATGCGTCGAGGAAACACAGTGAGTCGTGTCCTGTGGTAGCATCGATGATCTGATCAATGCGGGGGAGGGGAAAGGGATCTGATACGTCTCCAACGTATCTACTTTTCCAAACACTTTTGCCCTTTTTTTGGACTCTAACTTGTATGATTTGAATGAAACTAACCCGGACTGACGCTGTTTTCTGCAGAACTGCCATGATGTTGTTTTATCTGTAGAAAACAAAAGTTCTCAAAATGTCCTGAAAATCCTCGGAGGCACTTTTTGGAAAATATAAAAAATACTGGAGAAAGAATCAAGACCAGGGGGCACACCTTGTCCACGAGGGTGGGGGCGCGCCCTCCCCCCTGGCCGCGCCCCCTGTCTCGTGGGCCCCCTGAGGCTCCGCCGACCTCAACTCCAACTCCATATATTCCGTCTCGTGGAGAAAAAAATCAGAGAGAAAGTTTCATCGCGTTTTACGATACGGAGCCGCCGCCAAGTCCTAATCTCTCTCGGGAGGGCTGATCTGGAGTCCGTTCGGGGCTCTAGAGAGGGGGATTCGTCGCCGTCGTCATCATCAACCATCCTCCATCACCAATTTCATGATGCTCACCGCCGTGCGTGAGTAATTCCATCATAGGCTTGCTGGACGGTGATGGGTTGGATGAGATTTACCATGTAATCAAGTTAGTTTTGTTAGGGTTTGATCCCTAGTATCCACTATGTTCTGAGATTGATGTTGCTATGACTTTGCTATGCTTAATGCTTGTCACTAGGGCCCGAGTGCCATGATTTCAGATCTGAACCTATTATGTTTTCATGAATATATGTGTGTTCTTGATCCTATCTTGCAAGTCTATAGTCACCTATTATGTGTTATGATCCGACAACCCCGAAGTGGCAATAATCGGGATACTTCTCGGTGATGACCGTAGTTTGAGGAGTTCATGTATTCACTATGTGCTAATACTTTGTTCCGGTTCTCTATTAAAAGGAGGCCTTAATATCCCTTAGTTTCCACAAGGACCCCGCTGCCACGAAAGGGTAGGACAAAAGATGACATGCAAGTTCTTTTCCATAAGCACGTATGACTATTTACGGAATACATGCCTACATTACATTGATGAATTGGAGCTAGTTCTGTGTCACCCTATGTTATAGCTATTACATGAGGAATCACACCCGACATAATTATCCATCACTGATCCAATGCCTACGAGCTTTTCACATCTTGTGCTTCGCTTATTTACTTTTCTGTTGCTATTGTTACAATCACTACAAAACCCAAAAACATTACTTTTGCTACCGTTACCTTTATTATCATATTACTTTGCTACTAAATACTCTGCTGCAGATACTAAGTTATCCAGGTGTGGTTGAATTGACAACTCAACTGCTAATACTCAAGAATATTCTTTGGCTCCCCTTGTGTCGAATCAATAAATTTGGGTTGAATACTTTACCCTCGAAAGCTGTTGCGATCCCCTGCACTTGTGGATTATCAGGATCCTTAGGGCAAGCCTTATTGAGGTCTTTGAAATCGACGCATAGGCGCCAGGATTTATCCTTCTTTGGTACTATCACCAGGTTTGCTAGCCAGTCCGGATGTTTGATCTCTCCGATGAATCCAGTAATTTGGCTAGCTCCTCTCCCATGGCTTATCGTTTGGGTTCGGAAAAGCATTGTAATGTTTGTTTGACTGGCTTGTATCCTTTCAATATGTTTATGCTATGTTTGGCCAGCTTGCGTGGGATTCCTGGAATATCAGAAGGGTGCCAGGCAAATATGTCCCAGTTTTCGTGTAGTAACGCCCGCAGTGCGGCATCGACCGTGGGGTCCAGCTGTGCTTCGATGGATGCCGTCTTTGTGGAGTCCGTTGGGTGGACCTGGAATTTGACTATTTCATCTGCTAGTTTGAAGTAGGTGGATTTGGGTCGCTTATCAAGTATCACGTCGTCCCTATCCACCGTGGAGCGCAATGCGGTTAATTCTTCGGCCGCGAGGGCTTTAGATAATGCCTCGAGGGCCAAGGCGGCGGTTTTATTTTCGGCACGGAATGCTATGTCCGGATCACTGGCAAGAGTGATGATTCCATCGAGCCCGGGCATCTTGACCTTCATGTACCCATAATGGGGTACAGCTTGGAAACTCTCAAATGCATCTCACCCTAAAAGGGCGTGATATCCACTGTTAAAAGGGGCCACTTGAAAGGTTATCTCTTCGGAACGATCATTCTCCGGCGTACCGAATACCACATCGAGTGTGATTTTTCCCGCACATCGCGCCTCCCGACTTGGAATAATTCCTCGGAAGGTTGTATTACTTTGCTCAATGCGGCTCCTGTCTATTTCCATTTTGTTAAGAGTTTCCTCGTAAATGAGGTTTATTCTGCTGCCGCCGTCCATAAGAACTTTGGTAAGCCGGAAACCGTCCATGATTGGACTGAGGACCAGCGCGGCAGGTGCCCAGACTATTTTGAATTTTGGCTTGTCACTAGCATTGAAAGTTATGCCGTGTTGTTCCAGGGGTTTATTGCTGCAACTTGGCAGACTTCGACGAGGCCGCGAGTGCCCATTTGCGCCTATGTTTGAGGTGAAACTCTTGAAGACTGTCAGCACTGTATGGTTGTTGTCTTCCGTGGAATGTAACTCTGCGGTATTTTTGATGAGGAGATCCTTGCCACTCTTTGCCACCTGCAGGAGTATCCAACATGCTCGAAGGCTATGGGTTGGTATTTTATCCGATGTTGTATGTATCCTGCATGGCCTATCAAGCCATCCCTGTAGGACGGTTCCGCGCCCCGTAATGGGCTTTGATTCTTTGGTTACTAGATCGGGCGACCGAGTGCGCCCTTTTTGTCCGGACGAGGGGTTTAGTGGAAACCGACGGCTCCCAGGAGGTTGCCTGAGTTTTCCAGTCGCTTTCCATTGTGCAGTACTTCTGTACTATAGTTGCCAAGTCAGCGAAGTGTGATACGTGACGGCGATTGATCGCATTGAGGATTCCCTCGTCTGTGCAGTTTTTGCAGAATAGTGAGATTGCATCTTCATCGCGGCAGTCCTTGATCCTGTCCTTGACGAGGCAGAATCTGGCCCAGAAGTGATGGACCGTTTCCTAGGACTGCTGTCTGATGTGAGTAAGATCGCTTGTCTCTGGGTGGGTGGGTGGCTTTACATCCGAACCCTAACCCAACCTGAGATCCGGAGCTTGAGTAATTTCCGAGCTTAGTAGCTCGGGCTCCGGAGTATAAGCCAATTTTTCTGGCCCGCGGTCTAACTCGAGGTTCGGGATAGGAGGCGTATCTGCCTGTGGGCGGGTATCCGGCTCTATGAGCTCGGAAATCCGGACATAACTCGTCCTCAATATGGAGGGAGAGTTGTCGTGTTGTTTCTCCACTACCACTATCTGATGGGTGATCGACGGAGATTAAATCTCTCTCTCTGATCGTGTTTAAGCCCAATCCGATCATAGTCCGTAGCGACTCCCAAGGCGGCGATGCGGTCCAGGAGTTCGTTTAAAGATGACAACTCAGTCGGATGCATCTGCTCGGAGTATTCTGAGCTGACGCGGAGGCGCTTTTCGATCACCCGAGAAGTCATCGTCGGCGCAACGGCCGAAGGGGCGGTCATAGTGAAGCCGCCAAGCCGGAGAGCTTGGCCTGAGGCCTGGGCTCCTCCGGCGGTGATGTTGTCCTTGATAACAAGGTGAGCCATCAATCCTATCTTCGACATCACAGTGGAACTCTCAATGAAAGCATCAATGTCGATGTCAAAACCGGCGGATCTCGGGTAGGGGGGTCTCGAACTGTGCGTCTGGTAACAAGAGGCGGGGGACACAATGTTTACCCAGGTTCGGGCCCTCTCTATGGAGGTAATACCCTACTTCCTGCTTGATTGATCTTAATGAATATGAGTATTACAACAGTTGATCTACCACGAGATCGTAATGGCTAAACCCTAGAAGATAGCCTATGAAGTTATTATTGTTGTCCTACGGACTAAGCCCTCCGGTTTATATAGACACCGGAGGGGCTAGGGTTACATAAAGTCGGTTACAGAGAAAGGAATCTACATATTCGAATCGCCAAGCTTGCCTTCTATGCAAAGGAGAGTCTCATCCGGACACAGGACGAAGTCTTCTGTCTTATATCCTTATAGTCCAACAGTCCGGCCAAAGTATATAGTCCGGCTGTCCGAGGACCCCTTAGTCCAGGACTCCCTCATCCACACCGCCCGGTGAGGAGTCGCCCGTCGCACGTACCACCGCGGGCGCGCTGTCGCCAACCCGTGCGCCCAATGGCTCACCCATTTCAAAAAAACCGAAGGTACATCCCATCTCTGCCCAATTCACCCCCAACAGCACATAGTGCACCCCGTTCTCCTGCATACATAGATACTGAAATTGCTTAAATGACTACACCACTACTTTAATCTGAAGCCACAAAAAAATTGATTCGGCTTTAGAAATTTAAACTACTAAATTTGCATTTGTTTCATTTGTAATGGCTGGAGAAATTGCTTATTCATACTAGATAGTGACTTGCACCTGAGTGCCTTCGTAATTAATCAATCTCCCTTTTGTCAAATGTTGCGATATCAAATTCGGCGGATGGTTAAACGTACCTGCAGGCTGGAATTTTCTGAAGTCCTCCACAACATGAAGGAAGCAGTGTTCGAACTGTAAGAGGAAGCTCCGGCTTGCTCATCCGCTCCCATATTACCGCTGTGCGCGCGGCGCGGCCTGGGTGCCATCTGCCGTCCTCCTCGGCAGGGTGCAGAGAGGTAAGAGGAAAGTTAGCACTGGGCGCACCGCGTCGAGACTCGAGAGGCAACCACCGTCCTCGTCGCCAGAGCGCACGCCGTGGGCGGCGCGAGATTACGGGGCGTGGAGGAGGGCGTGAGACCAATTAGCAGCAGCAGAGGGGTGGGTGGGTTGGAAGCCCTCTGGGATGGGATGGGATTAGCGGGCCCAATGGTCATTACTTTTCTCTCTTTGCGGAGGCCCTGGAACTATATATTATTTCTTCACCCACACGTAAGTTCGTTGTTGTTCTAAAAGAAAAAAAATAAGTTCGTTGCTTTAGTCTGTAGTTTTATAGAGCAGAAGCATGTGTGCCTCCAATATATTTCTACCATACGTAAATTAATCCAAGTTAATTGTGCGGCTTGGCTTGATAGTTATTCTTGGAAAGTAGTAGCTCCTGTCATTTTGTACCACATACCCTATTTCCTTGCCACTATCAATGCGTTTGCAACTCATAACATTGTATTATTAAGCATCTTGCAAACATTTCAGTTCTTCTTTTCCATTTTTTTTCTTTTCACCACAGATGACTGAGTTGCAGACATGAGGCTTCCCCCTTTTTCGGCAAGAAAACATGGGGCTTCATCAATGGAAGTTCTGCCATCCCTGGCAGCATCGAACTATTGCGGAAGAAACTTGATGAAGTCATCGGTCAGAAAAGGTTTTTACTTGTTCTAGATGATGTATCGAATGAAGATAAGAGAATATGGGGGGATGAGTTGAAGCCACAATTGTGTTCTATTGGTGGACCAGGACGTGTTATAGTTGTTACAGGTCGAAGTAAGCAAGTGGCCTCTATAATGTGCATTGTCAAGCCCCACGAGCTAGTATTTCGAAGTGAAGAAGACTCATGGGAATTGTTTTCGAACAAAGCATTTAGCAATGGTGTAGATGAGCAACCAGAGTTGGTCACCCTCGGGAGGGGTATTGTCAATAAATGTGGGGGGTTGCCTCTTGCTCATACTGAAGGCCATCATAGAAAATAACATTGGGGATAATGGTGGAGGCAAATATGAGGCCATGCCCATACTGAAATTAAGCTACAAAGACATGTCATCTGAAATGAAGCAATGCTTTGCATTCTGTGCAGTTTCTCGCAAATATTATGAGTTGGAGAAGGATAGGTTGATCCAACTATGGATGGCAAATGGCTTTATTCAAAAAGAGGGAACAATGGATTTAGTACAGAAAGGAGAATTTATTTTTTGAAGAGTTGGTTTGAAGGTCCTTCCTCCAAGATACGGAAGTGGTAGTCAAATCTGCTGTCTATCATGGTGACAAAAAATATAAGACAATTGTATGTAAAATGCATGACTTAATGCATGATCTAGCAAAAGATGTCACAGATGAATGTGCAAGTATAGAAGGATTGTCTCAACAGAAAGCATTGTTAAAAGGTGTTTGTCACATGCAAATGTCAAAGGCTGAATTGGATAGAATCAATGGGTTATGCAAAGGTAGAACATACCTCCGCACTTTGTTAGCTCCTTCAGAATCATTCCAGGATCATTATTATTTTCCTAGCGGATCATACAAGGATGTTACGAAGTTGTTGCGGGTATTGGCATCACTAAGAGCATTGCATTGCTCCCCTTCTTCAATTGTCATTTGCAAGGCCATAAATGCAAAACATTTACAGTATCTCGACCTCTCTAGGTATGACATCATTAGTTTGCCAGATTCAATATGTATGTTGTATAACCTGCAAACACTGAGGCTCATAGATTGTCGGAAGTTGCACCAGTTACCAGAAAACATGGCAAGATTGAGAAAGCTTATCCATCTTTATCTTCTGGTTGTCGTAGACTCCAAAGTATGTCCCCAAATTTTGGTGTACTGAACAACCTTCACGTATTAACAACATTTGTTGTGGGTACTGGAGATGGCCTTGGGATAGATCAGCTCAAAGGTTTGCAGCACCTTAGCAATAGGTTGGAACTACTGAATTTGAGCAAGATAAAGAGTGGCGAGAATGCAAAAGAACCCAACCTCAGTCAGAAGCAAAATCTAAGTGACTTGCTCTTCTCTTGGGACCAAAAAATAGGTGATGGGCCTAGAGATATGATCTGCAATGTGGAAGAAGTGCTTCAATGTTTAAACCCTCATAGTAATATCCAGAAGTTGAAGATACGCGGTTATCGTGGTCTAGAAATGCCACAATGGATTAGAAAGCCTTAGATGTTTTACTGCTTGAGAGAACTCAAAATGTCTAACTGCCCAAGATTCAAGAGTATACCTGTAGTATGGCTCTTAAAATCTCTAGAGATTGTGTCCTTACAGAAGATGGATAATGTGACTACATTATGTAATAATCTCGATGTGGATGGAGGACCCATTACCCCTCCGAAATTCTTCCCTAGGTTGAAGAGGATGGAGTTGATTTCGTTACCAAGCCTGGAGATGTGGGCAAAAAATAGTGTGGGAAAGCCTAGTGATAAACCGGTAACATTCCCGGTGCTTGAAGAGCTAGAGATCAAAAATTGCCCCAAGCTTGCAAGCATTCCAGTGATCCCCGTTGTCAGCAACTTAAGAATAGTTGGCGTTCACAATACTGGAGTCAGTTTAGTTTTTACGAGCATCTGTGTGGGCTCTTGGCCATTTCTCGCCGGCTTAACTCTTGGGTGTCCGGAAGACATAACCATGTTGCCTCTAGATCAGCAAAGCCAAAGTGAAAGACCTCTTGAAAAATCTGAACTATTTGGATCTGGAAGCCCCAACAGCTTGGTCAGAAGCTCCGGATTGTCCAGTTCACACCTTAAGATTTGGAAATACTTTCACTTCGTGGAAGAGCTTGTGATTAGTGGATGCAGCGATCTTGTCTGCTGGCCAACAGAGGAGCTCCGGTGCTTGGATCGCCTCTGTTTTCTGTGTATCGAAAATTTTGACAACCTGGAGGGGAGCACTTCATCATCTAAGGAGGAAACCCTTCCGCAGTCCTTAGAGGCATTGGTAATTTTGGACTGCTGCAATGTGGTGGCACTGCCTTCGAACCTTGAAAATCTGGCAAAGCCGAGGAGGCTCGGTGTGTCAAGCTGGGTGTACCGAGCGGGCTTTTCGGCCCGCTCATGGCCCGTTCGGTCTTGGCCCGCTCGGTCCTGGCTCGCTACAGAAACTGGACGGTCCGGTCTGTGAAATTCAGCCCGAAAAAATGTTGGTCTGGTCCGGTCTTTAACCGGTCCGACCGAGCGGACCGAGAAAACACAGCGACAGCCGCCGCCGTTCGTCATCTTTGCGGCCACCGACAGCCCTCGGGTGAACCACCGTGTCTCCAAGATTGCCCTCTCCTTCCATTCTCACCTCCCCGTGTCGTCCTAGCATCTTGCCGCCGCTCGCCGTCGCTGTCGTGTGTGCACCGCAGCCGCTTTGGAATTCTCGACCATGGCATCAACCCCAACCTTTGCACGGTTGAATCAATTTCGGCCATGGGAGCGGTATTTGTTGCCATAGCAGCACTTTTCGCGGTAGAGACCAAGTGCGACGGGAGCCGCTTCAGCACAGCACGCACGCACGCACGCAATCCACCAATCTGATCGTGGGATAAAGTCTGCCGTGATTTTTGGATCGTGGGAGAAATGATCGGCCGTGACTTTCGCGTCCAACAGTTTTGGAAGGCGCTAAATTGAGTAGCTACGGCTTCCTATAATCACGCATGATCGATCCCACGCTGCCGTTCCTTTTATTGAGTCGAACAGAAAATAGGAAGTACGAGAGAAAATGGGTTTGATCCAAAAATCATGGTGTCATTTGACGACCTTCTTCACGTCAGATTTGATCCACTAATCAGGGAAGGCCGGCACAGAGAAATCGTGGGCACATGCACGACCAACATTACTTGCATGCAACAGAAAAAACAGCCAAGGAATATATCGTGTGCAGGTTCATGGTATCGAAAGTCAACCAAACAACAGCCGCGCCGCCCAGCGCACTTCCACTGCACGTCACCCACCACCTCGCCGCAGTACCGCGCACGTCGCCCACCTTGCCGCTGCACCCATAGACGTCGCCGCCGATGGTTGTTGGCCGGTCCGCTCGGTCCGGCCCGGGCTTTGACGCCTCCGGTCCGGTCCATAAAAACAGGACCGCCAGGTTGATCGGTCAAGTCCGGTCCAGGCCGCCGGCGGCCGGTCCAAAGGCTGGCTTGGTCAGGGACCGGACCGGCCCGGACCGTGTCCACCTGTATCGATGTGATTGGCTGCGGTGGCATGAAAGCTCTGCTTGACGCTGACGGGAAGTGTGGCCTCACTTCTCTGAGGCATTGTTCGGTTAATCCCCACCACAAGGGGATTGGAGAGGATTGGAGGGGTTTGATGTGGATTTTGACTTGCTGGGGATTTAATCCCTGCCAATCTGCTCCAAACCCCTTGAAACCCTATGAAACCGAACAAGGCCTGAGGGAATTGACGATTTGGCGTATTCGGTTATGGAGGAATTCCGTCATGGTCTCCTGGAGAGGTTGCCAACCCTCGAATGGTTATGGATAGATGGTTGTCCGGAGTTGGAAGGCAATGCAGAGAAGGTGGGGAGTATTTCCACTTGGTCTCCGCTGTCCCACGTTTGTGGATATCATGAGCTCAATTTATTGGTGACCGCGTCATGGAAATCCAAGATGCAAAGCAAATTGGCATACGCATGAGTCATGAGTGCCCTGGTAAATAATCAATCTCCCTTGTCTAATGTTTGTCACATCGAATTCGGTGTTAAAATGAGATGCTAAAGCGATGATTCAACGTACCTGAAACCCTCCACGGCATGGAGGCAATGATCGGTCCGCCCCCGTCTCGCCGCAGTGCGCGACGCGACCTGGGGGCCAACTGCCGTCCTCCTTGGCAGGGCGCAGATGGAAAGAGAGGAAGGTTCCGCTGCGCGCCCCACGGCCTGACGGAATCGCCATCCTACTCGGCAGATGACCCATGGGCAGAGGAAGCCAGATTTGGCTGCGCTGACGGAGACGAGAGGATGTGCGCCGTGGGCAGCAGAGGCCCATTGGACAAACCAGCAGCAGTGGCGTCGGATCGAAGCCCGGCCCACTGGGATGTGATTAGCGCGCCCAATGGTCATTAATTCTCTCTTTGCGGGGGCCAGAAGTAGTTCGTTGCTTTAATCTGTACAGCAGAAGGTGTATCTCAAAAAAAAAAAAGAGTGACTCCAATATACTCCTACCACATGTGCTTTGATTGTGCTGCTTAGCTTGATCAGTATTCCTGGAAAGTAGCTCCTTCCATTTTCCACCACTGACCCAATTTCCCTGCCAATATCAATGTATTGTTAGGAATTGCTTGTCTTATGTTTCTTCAAACAATTGTCTGGATTAAAAATTAATTTTCATAAGAGCGAGTTGTTCTGTTTTGGAAAGGCCAAAGACGAGGAGCACACTTATAGACAATTGTTCGGATGTGAATTAGGTGCGTTACCATTCAATTACTTGGGCATACCGATACGTCACCGTAAGTTATCCAATAAAGAATGGAAGTGTATTAAAGAACAAATTGAAAAAAAAAACTTAGCTGCTGGAAGGGCAAGCTTATGTCATATGGAGGTCGGGTAGTCCTAATTAAATCAGTACTGACTAGTATGCCAATGTTTCTACTTTCGTTCTTCGAAATTCCGAAAGGAGTTCAGAAGTGACTTGATTTCTTTCGATCTCGTTTCTTTTGGCATTCAGACGAGGCCAAGAGGAAATACCGTCATGCGCGATGGGATATCCTTTGCCGGCCTAAAGACCAAGGGGGTCTCGGTATTGAGAACCTAGAAATTAAGAATAAATGCCTTATGAGCAAATGGCTTTACAGGCTAGAGACAGAGTCGGAGGGTATGTGGTCACAAATCCTGCGCAATAAGTATTTACAATCCAAAACATTAGCCCAAGTTACCATGAGACCGACTGGCTCGCCATTCTGGAAGGAACTTATGAGAACGAAGGACTTGTTCTTTCGCAGGATCAAATTCTTGGTTGGCAATGGGATGTCAACAAGATTTTGGGAGGATACGTGTTAGGAGAGATGCCTCTGGCCGTCCAATATCCCATCCTTTATAATATTGTGCAACGTAAGGAGGATTACGTAGGCACAGTCCTTCAAACTATTCCCCTGAACATCCAGTTCCGACGTGCCTTAGTTGGTGAGAGATGGAATGCCTGGATGCATTTGGTTCGAAGACTGATAGAAGTTCAAATCTCCGACCAGGCGGATTCGATACAATGGAAATTAGCTAAGAATGGGATTTTGATAGTGAAATCTTTCTATTTGGATTTGATTAATTATGGCCCAATCTCAAGGTCACTGCACATCTGGAGGGTTAAGGTTCCTTTGCGGATTAAAATCTTTATGTGGTTTGTTCACAAACAAGTGATACTCACAAAGGACAACTTAATTAAAAGGCGATGGGTAGAAAGTTCGCGGTGCTGTTTTTGTGATCATGATGAAACAATACAACACCTATTTCTGGAATGCCCACTTGCCAAACTACTTTGGAGAATGATTCATATAGCTTTGAACATTAATCCTCCAGTCGATATTGCGTCGTTGTTTGGGGCGTGGTTAGCTGGGGCAAAACCGATTACTGTGGCTCGTATTCGGATTGGAATATGTGCGCTATTATGGGCTATATGGAACTGCAAAAATGATATGATTTTTAACAGACAACACACTTTAACTTTCTTACGGGTCATCTTCAGAGCTACAACTTGGATCCATACGTGGTCCTTACTCACTCCTATGGACTCCAGGGAGCCTTTGGTTACTGGGTGCAACCAATGGGAGATGGTGGCTCGGCTTATATTCAACCGGTTCGGATGGTGCTCTCATAACAGGATAGGAGCCTAGGAAGCTTATCCTCCATATTATCGTATCGGTTGCTTGTGTCAGCATGTAATTTTCTTTTTTAACTTTATTCTGCTCCGTTTGCGAGCTGTAAGACCTTTATGACGTTACTTTGTGGATTTTTAATAAAATAGTTGCATGCATCTTCATGATGCAGAGGCCGGGGGCATATGCCTCCATTTCCAAAAAAAAGGAATTGCTTGTCTGCTTCTGTTCCAATCTATATTTTGTGTTTATATAATCCGCCTGTGCTGTAACAACAAGTCTTCTTTCCAGGTATGTACACTTGACAAAGCAAATAATTTTTCTTCCGCGGAGATTGTTCCAATTGATACAACTTTTCAACCTGACAAAATGAAGGAAGGCAGGCAGGGAGACACACTGATTACATTTTCTTTTGAACCGGGCGTACCACTTTCCACTTGCATTAAACGGAAATACAATAGTTCCAAACAACCAGGGGGAAGGGAAAGAGGGGTAGGGAGTTCAACGCACTGACAGGAAACCCACCGTGCCTGCCCGCCATCGAAACGAGCACTATAGGGCAAAAACCTGATAGCACTACACAATCTAAGTAACATATAGATCCCAAACACAAGCTAACAGGATAACTAAATTGTCTCTGAGAGCCAAAACGGCTTAAGCAGGATAGTCGTGACGTAGCGCAGCCGAGCCCATCACCAAGGCAGCACCTCTCCAGCATCATTCACCGTGCGCCTGGCATTCTCGCACATCGCCATCAGCCTGGTCGTGCTTGATCGAATCATCTCGGCACCTTGGCGTAGCTTCTCCGCTTCTTCCTTGTTCTGAAGGCCTACCCAATACAAGAGAAAAGAACATGCGGAGAACACAATCTCAAAAGGAGATTTAATCAACTTTTTCTCAAAGGTAGCTCTATTGCGTGCCAACCATATAGCCCAGGTTATAGCAGCCAAGCCTACTGTGAAAAATTTGGATCCATTAGGCACAAACATATTGCACCACACATAATATTGTCAAGTATTGTTGGGACATAGCTCAGTCCCCGAGACCACCCCAATTAATCTCCAGGCGACTCGCGCCACAGGGCAAGAGAAAAACAAATGAGTAGTTGTTTCCAGCTTTCCACAAAAGGAACACACAGGGTTCCCTGGCCATTTTTTCTTTTTCATCACAGATCTGGTGAGCACTTCATCTTGGTCCATTTGCGTTTCCTGTAATGAACGCGGCCACGCCATGAACTTGGCATAAGCTGGCCTCCCAAACATAGCATGATACGGGCTCTTGATCTTGACCACCTCAAAAGTTAACTTCTCAGCCCTAGAATCGTGCTCATCTCCAAAAGCTACCTCCAGTTCAATCTTGCCAACTGGATACGCCGACTTACCAGGAACCACGCCATGGAAAATAGTATTGGACTACTTAAGATTCTTATCAGTTAACCCCATGCGACGGAAGGTTTCATAATAAAGGATATTAATGTTGCTGCCTCCATCCATGAGTACCATAGTAAACTTGTAACCACCAACTTGAGGTGCCACCACCAAAGCCAGGTGACCTAGGTTATCAACCCGGGGCGGGTGATCCGCCTGACTCCACATAATGGGCTGCTCAGACCATCGCAAGTACTGGGGAACTGCCGGCTCAACGGCGTTCACTGCCCTCTTGTGAAGCTCCTGGTCCCGTTTGCACAAACTTGTGGTGAAAACGTGATACTGCCCACTGCTCAACTGCTTTGGATGACTTTGATACCCGGATTGCTGCTGCTGCTGACCCCCTTGGCCAGGTTGCTGGTTGCCTTGATTATATCCACCCTGGTTATTTTGGTGGCCCTGAAAGCCGGAATTAGAGCCGCTACCTCCATAACCCGGGCCATGAAAACTGCCGCCGCCTGAGCCGCCACCAGGCTCATTATTAATTTCAAACATGTTAGAATTCTTGAAAGCTTTCATGATCATACAATCCTTCCACAGGTGAGTGGCTGGTTTCTACTGAGTACCATGCCTTGGACAGGGCTCATTTAACAACTGCTCAAGAGTGGGGCCTGACCCGCCGGACCGAGGAGGTGGTCTCCCCTTACGTCGTTGATTGTTGCCTTGAGTATTGGTGTTAGCCACAAACTCCAAGCTACCATCAACCTTACGTTTATTATTGCCTCCTTGATTCGTTGGGTTATGCTGTGGACCCTTGGCGTTGCCGTTCTTCTTTCCCTTCCCTACCATTTCATCATTAGATTCGGGATCCTTGATACTATCAGAGTTGGCGTATTTGACTTGAGCCACCATTGGCTGGCCCATGTCATTACAATCGCGTTTGAGCCGCCTCAGCTTCTGTTTCAGAGGCGTAAAACGGCAATTTTTCTCCAACATTAAGACTGCAGAGACGGCATCCATCTTATCAGACGAATGTATTACGGCCTTGACCCGGCGCGCCCAATGGGTCATGGATTCACCCTCCTCTTGCTTACAGTTAGTCAAGTCCACAATTGACATGGGCTGCTGATAACCCACAAGTGTAGGGGATCGCAGCAGCTTTCGAGGGTAAAGTATTCAACCCAAATTTATTGATTCGACACAAGAGGAGCCAAAGAATATTCTTGAGTATTAGCAGTTGAGTTGTCAATTCAACCACACCTGGATAACTTAGTATCTGCAGCAAGGTATTTAGTAGCAAAGGTGGTATGATAATAATGGTAACAGTAGCAAAAGTAGAGATAAATGTTTTGGGGTTTTTGTAGTAGTTGTAACAGTAGCAACGGAAAAGTAAAAAAGCGAAGAACAATATATGAAAAGCTCGTAGACAATGGATCGATGATGGATAATTATGCCGCATACGATTCCTCATGTAATAGCTATAACACAGGCTGACACAGAACTAGCTCCAGTTCATCAACGCAATGTAGGCATGTATTCCGTAAATAGTCATACGTGCTTATGGAAAAGAACTTGCATGACATTTTTTGTCCTACCCTCCCGTGGCAGCGGGGTCCTAGCGGAAACTAAGGGATATTAAGGCCTCCTTTTAATAGAGAATCGGAACAAATCATTAGCACATAGTGAATACATGAACTTCTCAAATTACGGTTATCACCAAGAAGTATCCTGATTATTGTCACTTCGGGGTTGTCGGATCATAACACATAATAGGTGACTATCGACTTGCAAGATAAGACCAAGAACACACATATATTCATGAAAACATAATAGGTTCAGATCTGAAATCATGGCACTCGCGCCCTAATGACAAGCATTAAGCATAGCAAAGTCATAGCAACATCAATCTCAGAACATAGTGGATACTATGGATCAAACCCTAACAAAACTAACTTGATTACATGATAAATCTCATCCAACTCATCACCGTCCAGCAAGCCTACGATGAAATTACTCACGCACGGCGATGAACATCTGAAATTGGTGATGGAGGATGGTTGATGATGATGACAGCGACGAATCCCCCTCTCCGGAGCCCCGAACGGACTCCAGATCAGCCCTCCCGAGAGAGATTAGGGCTTGGCGGCGGCTCCATGTCGTAAAACGCGATGAAACTTTCTCTCTGATTTTTTTCTCTGCAAGACGGAATATATGGAGTTGGAGTTGAGGTCGGTGGAGGTCCACGGGGCCCACGAGATAGGGGGGCGCCCCCTGTCTCGTGGACAGGCCCTGGGCCCCCTGGTGTATTTCTTTCGCCCAGAAATTCTTATTAATTCCAAAAAGTGCCTCCGTGGATTTTCAGGACATTCCGAGAACTTTTCTTTTCTACACATAAAACAACATCATGGAAGTTCTGCTGAGAACAGCGTCAGTCCGGGTTAGTTTCATTCAAATCATGCAAGTTAGAATCCAAAACAAGGGCAAAGTGTTTGGAAAAGTAGATACGTTGGAGACGTATCAGCTGCTTGCATGTATCTTTGAAATTCTGAATAAACCGGGCCTTTAACTCTACCCATGAGCCGATGGAATTAGGCGGCAGCCCCTTCAACCAAGTGTGGGTCATTCCATCTAGCATCATGGTAAAGTACTTGGCCATCACAGCGTCACTGACCTCTAGTAGCTCCATAGCCATCTCATAGCTTTCAATCCATGCACAAGGCTGTAAGTCGGCCGTGTAATTAGGCACCTTCTGAGGCCCCTTGAAATCCTTGGGCAAACATTCATTACGCAGAGCCGTCACCAAACAAGGGACACCTCCACTTAATCCTTGGGTCGAGTGAATTCTGTCTCGACTATAAGAATATGCCTCATGTTGCACCAAAGCCGTCTGAAGAAGTTCTCTAACCCTCCGTGTTTCAACCGTCATTGGTGAGTCGCCATCCGCCGGCAGAGCCGCCAGTCGTGCCGCCGCCGCGATCATGTTCTCCAAAGGGTTAGAAAAATGACCCGGTGGTGTCGGCACATAATGAGGCAGAGCAGTATTCAGACGTGGAGGCTCCATCACTCGTGGCTGAACCGGCGTGCCAGCCCCGGGCGTTGCAACCTGGTTTACCTCCGGCGGGTTACTGGGGCCCGCTCCAGGTGTGCGAAAAAGGTTTATAGGATCATAAACCAGAGGCAGACGAGATTGAGTCTTCTGGTACCTTCTCCTCATGACCTCATTCGATGTGTTCTGGTCCATCGTAAGCTGGAAAGCCTGCGACTGAATCCGCTGAGCTTGAGCTTCCAGAGCCGCCCGCTCTGCGGTCATCCTGACGTCTTCCGCCGCCAGGTCTTCCTTAGCTTGCACTATATCCTACTTTAACTGCGCCACTTCTGCGTCATGTTGAGCTTGATCTGCCGGGTTGACCACGGTGGTTAATAGAGCTGTCATCTTATCCATGAGATCCATCAAAAAAGCATTATTATGGATAAAACATTATAAATAACAATAAGAAAACATGATGCAAAATGGACGTATCAGCGCGCTAGTTCGCCTTTGAGCACGAGGTGGCGAGGCGACGCGGCGTCCGCGAAGTCGACCACACCGTGCCACCGCCGCCGCTCGTCGTCCGCGAGGAGGACCAGGCGGCGGAGGCTGCCTACCAGGATGCCCTTGCGTCGGTCTACGGGGAGAGCAAGGAGGACGAGCGGCGCAGGGCGGCACCGGCCGAGGAAGAGGAGGCGGCGTACGAGGCGGCCATGGCGCAGGCCATGGCCTCTCCGCGGCGGGCGACTGCGTCCTGCCGCCGGTGACCCCGCCGTCTGTGAAAGTGGAGCCGAAGTCGTCCCCCATCGAGCGCTACTCCTGGACGGGAGTAGTGCGCGAGTGGGTCAGCGCGCCGCCGGTCTGGCTGGGGGCGACGCCGGCGCAGGAGGCGGCGTACCTCGAGCACTGGCGCCAGATACGGGTGGCCGAGGAGCGCCGCGACGGCAAGTACCTCGAGATGTTCGAGCGCGACGCCAAGGCCGAGCAGCGCGAGGCCTGTGGCGGCATTGCCCGCGCCCGTCATGAACGCGCTTCGGGGCACTGCCCGCGCCCGACGTGAACGCGCTTTGGAACACAACGTTCCCCTAGGCCGGCCCGGCGCCGACGCTCATCAACCTTGCGAACCCCGAGGACGACGACAACAGTGCCTAGGGCGGCGCGCCGACGCGTAGTTTAGTTTGTTTTTATTTTTCTTAAATGTCAATGTGGACGCGTGGACTTCCGCCGACCTTCGTGGCCGGTTTTAATGTTTAATTAATGTTTTTTATGTTAAATATGCATGCATTTTTTTTCTAGGGCCGTTAAAATATTGTCGTCCGTTTGGGTCGGCCCGTTGGAGTTGCTCTAATCGGTCAGTATCCGCGGAGGGGCGTTTGCCGGGCCGGATTTGCCCATCACGACTGTAAATTCTGTTAGTCTGTAAAAAGCTTCCGTGGATGTAAGATTGTATTCTACTGATTCATCCATAGGGTGCTTGTCTGGCTCTTGGTTCGACCGACGCCAGTACTAGTCTCTTTAGGTCCCAAAAGAAAAAAGCACCGTGTTACTAGTCATGTGCTCTTGTGCAGTGGAGTCCAAGCTCGGACAGCTCATTTGACGCCTGTTTCGAGCCAAGCGCGCGGTTGCCCATGACAGACACACATGCCACTGTCACTGCCAGTCCCTCGCCCCCAGACAAGAAAGCTAGAGGACACCACAGCACGCCATGGCGGATTGGCCATTGTCCCTTGCCGTACTCACTACTTTATATCATACTCCCCACGATTGGATCCAGGCATCCAGCCAGTGTCACCCAGTGAGCAGAGCAACTAGCTAGGTCCCGGCGAGGACAATGGAGCCAGCGGCGGCGGCGACGACGCTCTGGAGAGCGCGAGCGCTACCCATCCTGCTGGCCATGCTGGCGGCGGCCGTGGCCGTGAGCGCGCGCGGGGGCGCGGAGAGGGCGCCCACGCTGGTGTTCATCCTGGCGGGGCAGTCCAACATGGGGGGCCGGGGCGGCGCCACGTCGGGGAACCGCTGGGACGGCGTGGTGCCGCCGGAGTGCGCGCCGTCCCCGCGCACGCTCCGCCTCTCCCCGTCCCTCCGCTGGGAGGAGGCCCGCGAGCCGCTGCACGCCGGCGTGGACGCCGGCAACGTGGTGGGCGTGGGCCCCGGGATGCCGTTCGCGCACGCGCTGCTGCGCTCCCCGGCCTGCCCGCGCGGCGCCGTCGTGGGCCTCGTCCCCTGCGCGCAGGGCGGCACCCCCATCGCCAACTGGTCCCGCGGCTCCGAGATGTACGAGCGCATGGTGACCCGCGCCCGCGTCGCCGGCGCCGGGACGGGGAGGGTCGCCGCGCTGCTGTGGTTCCAGGGCGAGGCCGACACCCTGCGGCGCGAGGACGCGCTGGCCTACGCCGGCAGGATGGAGGCGTTCGTCCGGGACGTCCGCCGCGACCTCGCCCTGCCCAACCTCCTCGTCATCCAGGTCCGTCCGTCTGTGTGTCGCCACAGTAGCTACATCCATGGATGATGGATCCCCTGCTCCGACACCATTGATCTTCTCATTGTGATCTCTTGGAACAGGTTGGGATCGCGACGGCGCAGTGGCAGGGGAATAAGCAGGGGAAGTGGCTGGATCTGGTGCGGAAGCAGCAGAGGGCGGTGCGGGTGGCGAACCTCAAGTACGTGGACGCCATGGGTCTCCCCCTCGCCAACGACATCACGCACCTCACCACGCAGGCCCAGGTCCGGCTCGGCAAGATGCTCGCCGACGCATACATATCTACGCTCTGATAGTTAATCCAGTGCGTAACAGTCCGTGTGTGTGTGCATTCCAGTGAGCACTTCCAATCAGGCAGGCAGGGATTACTGACATTTTACCATTGATTCCACGGAATAGTGAATTTGGTGATGATTAGTTGTGGACAACAGATGAATAAATCTGCTCTAGTCTGTACTCTGTAGTAGGACTCCATGCCAGGCTCCCAGAGGCCACTAATTGCTATGTGGATTGTAGGAATTGGAACATAATGCATGAAGAGAAATTCTTCGCTACGTGAAGTTTATCTGCCTGAAAACAAGAATTGTTGTTGCAGCACAGACCGATTATCTACGCACAAAATGCAATGATGTAGACATAGATTGGAACCGGAAGCAGTTCATAAGAATCTCCGTGGAGAAAGGCAAAATTAAATTCTTCAAAAACCAAAAAAACTCATGTCTGTTCCTCGCAAGGACATTTTTCTATACGCAGTCCCTTGGAGCCCGATTCATTAAAGCTCGATTCATTAAGAAAAGGTAAAATAGGGTTACCCGGTTAATTAGCGGAAGGGAGGGGGTGATTTGTAAAGATTTGGTTATTAAATGTCATGTTAGAGCATCTACAGCCAGACTTGACAAATCCGGCCCCTCAAACGCCCGCGGACATGCAATCCACATCCGGACACCTCAATTACCATATCTCAAAGCCATTCAAACTCATTCAAATATGTCGACGCACACGCATCATCCTTGTCGTCCTTCTCGTGGAAGTACCAGTCGAAGACATAGTACGGATCGAGCCGGATCTGCTCGTCGCCATCGCTGTGCTCCTCCTCCTTCGGTGGCAGTCCGGCCGTGGCACGAACTGCCCGCATCTACTCTCGGGCAAGGGCCCGCATCTTTCTACGCAGTCGTTTCTTCACAACGCGGGCGCGGATGGCTTCCTCCTCTGCGGTCGCCCGCGCCGCCGCATCAGCTGCCTCCGCCGGCGCCATTTCCGCCGCGATACGGGCCTCGGCGGCCCTTATCCTCTCCTTCCCACAGCGGGGCACCTGTTGACGCTGGAACGCGTCACACGAACACGTCGATGTGTACCCGCGGCGCCGAGGGAGATGCTCCGCAACTCACACCGCGGGAGGCCGACTTCCAGCGCGATACGCAAGACAGCAAGCCGGCGCTTTTGGGACCCGAAACCCCACCCGCCCGGGAGGGACCCCGTCTGGGCGCGCGGCGGCTATGGGCTGCCCTAGGTCGACCTGGTCGCCCCTAGGGCCTCGAGGTTCGCCGCCCTGCAATGAAGAAGAACGAATGAAGAATGAGGAAGAAGAAGAACTAGGGTTAAGGAAAAAAGATAAAAGATAAAAAGTGGTAGATTGATTGATCGATTGTGTGTTGTTCAATCGGCCGTCACCCCTTAGGTATATAAGAGGCGGCTGGACTTCCCGTGCAAGGAAAAGGCTTGGATTCACGTCCAAAACCCTAGCCAAATTCGGATTGGTTTTGCCCGAACTTTCCAAAACTGTTCGGTTTAAACTGGCTGCACCTTGCGGGTCTTTTTTGTGGTGGTAACCGATCTCGGATGGAAACGAGCCCAAAAGCAATCTTGACCGTTTCGACGAGACGAACAACTTTTATGTTGAAGGTTTTTTTTATCAGAGGTCATCTTAAGGGTCAAATCGGTCGCGCAAAACAGGCTATCCCTCGCGCTACCCATCAGACAGGGTGTCTGGTGGGGCGCGCCTTTTTTGCCTCCTGACAGGGCTGTATTCCGATGGCTCTAACTTTTGCATACAAACTCTAATTGGAACAATTTTTAAATAAAAATCGATCGTTTCGACGAGATGAAGACAATCCGTGTAGATAAGTTTTCCATTTGAGGTCGTCTTGGGGGCTTAATCAGACAAACTGTACTCTGAATATAAGATCTTAGTACTTTGAGCATAGTTTCGGCCTTCGAGATGAAATCGGACTGCGATGACCCAAACTTCAAAGATGTTCATATCGACAATACGGAACTCTTTCATGAAGATCACTTCTCCATTTGAGGCCATCTTAAATAAGTTATTGACCGTGCCAAAATCTGGTGTCAACACATGCCCCCCTGTTTTTCGGCAAAGTTTGTGTGCCGAAAAATAACTTCCACATAGCTTATTCTAAGGACGATGTCAACACTCCATCGGCCATTTTGCATGTTCTTAGGACGACAAGTATATATATCGGCCATTGCTTGTTTGAACCTCTTGATGCAAACTTGGGTGAAAACTTCTCAGCTTTTAATAACAATCTGGTGATAAGGTTCCATAGATCAAAACCATCCTCCGAACCATATTGTTCACCCTTTCGCTAGGATTTTGCAGATAATCAAGAATGAACTTCCTCCAATCCTTACTTCGCCTGCATAAAAGTTTCATTAGTGGCCGAAGCGGTGGGTTTCGATTCAGCCTTACCTATGTTGACAAGACCTAGCATCGGCTATTGATAGAAATGCAACACACCATGATTAACATAGTAGCCGGATGCTTGTTGTGCCAACTCTTTCAAATTGTCATGTCTAGAAATATGAACAATTTTATAGCAACCCAAGGTAATTTTGCATCTAAACATACCTTAAGATAAACTATAAGTGACTCGTCAAAGCATTGATAACCCTTGGATATTTGTTGTACTACTTATAACGAATCACTGAAAGCCTCAATCTGTATAGCACCTATAGCAACCAAAAGCTCCAAACCGAATAAATTTCATATTCGGCTTTGATTATTGTGTAAAAATATTTTAAGAGGCATGAGGCTTGACATAACAGCACCATATGGAGATATATAAACAACACCAACACCATGGACATTGTTATGAATTCAACTATCAAAACATAATCTCCATAGTACTTGTCTCACTCTCCATTCGAACTAAGGACGATGTAAGAATATTACACCGGCCATGATCGGATAGTTTCTTAGGACAATAGTTAATTATCGGCCATTATCATGAGGTCCATGTAGAATTCATCCATTAAAGCATGTATAGCCGAAATAAACAAATAAAATAGCAATAAAATATTTCGTCCCCTTTGTCTTAGCAACAAAAATGTAACTAACCAAATGTATAGTGATTTGGTAATACTCTGTCATGATATGGAAAATTATCTTGCATCCATGGATCAAAATAAGTCCATGGAGGGTAACTGATCATACCTGTGGATGAATTCCATGGCAAAGGCATCAATGGCATTGTTGAAGAAAATGGATGATGTGCTAACCGAAGATTTTGATGTTGTGATGCGCACCTTTGGCTTAATTGTTTGTGGTTTTCATTATTTTCCTTCTTCACTTTTATTGTACTTGTTGCAACAGAAGCATGCATATCATTTTTGTCTTGATTGATCTTCTTGGAACCCATGCCATGTTCCTCTTTCTCAGCTCTTGTGCACTAAGATTTTGTAATTCCTTCTTTTGCCAATACGATAAGCCGAGTGGGCATCTCGGCTGTGATTCTGTTTTGACCAATGGCAATTCTTTCTTGGCCTTGTGTACTCTCAACTTCTTTTCTTCAGATTTGGCACTTTGACTCTTAATAATTGGTTGCTTCATCTCATTGCCTTTAGTAGCCAATGTTAACACTTTCATTGGCTCTTTTTCATTTGAGATCAAATCTGAAGTAGCACTCTTACGACCATCTCTTTTAACGCAGTAAACTTGTTTGACCGCCTCTTTCTTCTTCCTTGAGCTCTGGACCGATTCCTTATGATTGAAACAGTCTTTAACATGTGATTGTTCAGATGTTGATCTTCTTGGAGCTGCATAATATTGGTGAGATGGTCTAAAATAAGATGGAGAATGCGCCCTTGTATCGTACCTGTCCCATGATGAATATGTATCTATATGAGCATAGGGAGGGATCCACGACATTGGCATTGGCGGCCCAAAATAAGGATATGAATATGTTGCATTAAAATTCGCACTTTGCCAATACCGATCCTCATATTTGCGCCTTGGGGGTGATCCTGGTTTCTTTGCATGATTTGGCCGATAAGCATTCTTCTCTTCACTCTTCTTTTGATATTTCTCCAATAGTTCAGCGAAGGTGATTTTTGATCTCTTACACTTGCGCTTATTTCAGCCTTTGTTTTCTTTTGGTTTGCTTCCATCGATCATTGGATTTGCTTCCTGCCCCCCAGTCCTTGGCGTCTCCATTGTAGCTTCGATGGAATTTTTGCCCTCAAGGTTATGTTCATTATGCTCTTCAACAAATTCTTTACTTGAAAGCTCGATCCCATCACCTGCTGTTTTTACCTTCTCTTTAAATGGATCAGCTTGAAGCAGCCGATGCAAAAACTTTCTGCCATCGGGACCAATCGGAATAGACTGGTCATCTCTTGGTGTATCAACAAATTTCAATCGTCCTTTATCAATGGCCGATTTAACTATTTGACGAAACATATTGCAATCCTCAAAATTATGTTTGAATGAATGATGCAACCTACAATACATTCATCCTTGAATTGATGGCTTAACATGGTGATCAAGAATTCTAATGTAATTATTTTTCAACAACAAATCAAAGATTTGATCAGACATGTTTGAATCAAAGGTATACCTTTTGTTTTCTAGCCGACCTTGTTGTGAGAACGGCTTTGGAGTTAAGAAAACGAATGGTTCAGATTTGGCATCTTCCCATTCGGCTATGAATTCTCTTTCACATTCTTTTTCCGATGTCCTTAAATAAGAAACTATACTAGCATTAGTTTTCCCAAAAGATTTTAACCTTGGCTTTGAATTTCTGAAATCAAAGTAGTTAGAACATACACGTCTCAATTGAGACCATGCGTAAGCCAAGTATGAAGCAAACAAAGCTACCCAATTAGATATGAACTTTAAATAAAGCAATGGGAAAAGCTTTGGTTGCGTAATAAGTCACTATCGGTCTCTTTGAATGGTACAATATATTGACCGATATGCTTAGTAACAATTTTATTGCTAACAAGTATATTGCGCTTCTTCATTGGTCTTTGAAAATTACTTATTAGAATTTTTCTAATAGATGCATCAACAATAAAGTTGTGACCAAATCTGAAAATAGGTAAATTACTTGCTAGACATACCTCTTCAAATATGTTGGGAGAGCATGATGATTGCATATGATGAATAATATTGTGCTTTGCTTCTGGATGACTTCCCAACACCATGTCACAATTTTCTTCTTGATTTCGTGCATCATAAATTTGAAGATCTTTGTCAACCGAACTTTGTTCGGCTACTTGTTCTTGTCCTTGAAGCTCATCAATTTCTATGGCACGAAACTCATAGGGCAGCAAGTAGGTTCCCTTAATTTCAGAAAAATCAAGTATGGTCGTTTTGCCATGCTTTCCATGCCCGTTCTCAATACCGTTTGCCTCTTTGGATTTGATGGATTCAGAATATATACTACTTGATTCGGCTTTTTCAACCGAAGCACTTTCATGTTTCGAATTATCCATCTTTTCATTGATACTATCAATTGGCAATGCTTCTTTTATTTGAGCCAATTCTCCTTCAATTTGTTTTCGGCGGCGAGCGGCAAGATTGACTTTAAGCTTTTTCTCAACGTCAGCCCACTCCGGATATGATTGCCCCCGATGCTTTTAGATTCTTTCGGCAATGACACATGGGTGTTGCCGAAACTTTGCAATTGTGTAGGGGGTGTATAATATGATGTAGTACTAGGTGAAGGCATAGGCATTATTGTAAAACTATATTTTTGCTCGCCAATTTTATCAACTGGCAAAGATTCATCTTCTTGCAAAACTCTAGCTTTTATTGCGGCATAATCAGGAAATAGCCCCTTTTCATGTTGTTCAAGGCAAAGAGCACTAATCCTCTTATTTTGGGCTAAACTCTTCAATGCGGCCACCACTACCTCATCTTCTACAATATTGGGCACAACCGCTCCAGTAAAATTTACATTTATTTGGCTATGACCAGGAAGGCGTGAAGCCGAATTATGAACATCTACAGTTGTGTATGGTGCTGAAAAATTGTTGTCATGAGGTGTAGCATATGACGGTTGGGAATAACTGGCCGAATAGCTAGTAGTAGCATGGCCAATTCTCTCGTTCATCGGCATGGTTGGATTAGTATATTGCACATTACTTGCCGATGAATAAAAGGGTGAAACACTTTCTTGCATGGCATTGGAAATCCTAACATGAGGTGTTTCAAATTTATTAACCAAACTCACCATGTTGTTCATCGGCATATGGATTTGTGGGGTTGCCGATGCATGAGAGTTTGGATACATATGTTGTATGTTGCTAAAATCATAAGAATCTGAAGCATGAAAATTGTTTTGCATCGGCCCTTGCGCATAATTAGATGCATGATTGATAAAACTAGGGTTAGCCGATACATTATGCTCATTAGGTGATCTAGCAACAACATATGGGTTATTCCCATCTACAAAGGGGAATTGGGTATTCATATTACCTTCGTAGATTGCAGCAACTTGATGACGATCTCTTCGTAGCAAGAACGGGCTGGAGACCGTTTAAAGCTTCTTCCCCAGCGGAGTCGCCAAAAAGTGTGTTGACGCTGGAACGCGTCACACGAACACGTCGATGTGTACCCGCGGCGCCGAGGGAGATGCTCCGCAACTCACACCGCGGGAGGCCGACTTCCAGCGTGATACGCAAGACAGCAAGCCGGCGCTTTTGGGACCCAAAACCCCACACGCCCGGGAGGGACCCCGTCTGGGCGCGTGACGACTATGGGCTGCCCTAGGTTGACCTGATCGCCCCTAGGGCCTCGAGGTTCGCCGCCCTGCAATGAAGAAGAACGAACGAAGAACGAGGAAGAAGAAGAACTAGGGTTAAGGAGAAAAGATAAAAGATAAAAAGTGGTAGATTGATTGATCGATTGTGTGTTGTTCAATCGGCCGTCACCCCTTAGGTATATAAGAGGCGGCTGGACTTCCCGTGCAAGGAAAAGGCTTGGATTCACGTCCAAAACCCTAGCCAAATTCGGATTTTTTTTGCCCGAACTTTCCAAAACTGTTCGGTTTAAACTGGCTGCACCTTGCGGGTCTTTTTTGTGGTGGTAAACGATCTCGGATGGAAACGAGCCCAAAAGCAATCTTGACCGTTTCGACGAGACGAACAACTTTTATGTTGAAGGTTTTTTTTCTCAGAGGTCATCTTGAGGGTCAAATCGGTGGCGCAAAACAGGCTATCCCTCGCGCTACCCATCAGACAGGGTGTCTGGTGGGGCGCGCCATTTTTTGCCTCCTGACAGGGCTGTATTCCGATGGCTCTAACTTTTGCATACGAACTCGGATTGGAACGATTTGTATATCAAAATCGATCGTTTCGACGAGACGAAGACAATCCGTGTAGATAAGTTTTCCATTTGAGGTCGTCTTGGGGGCTTAATCAGCCAAACTGTACTCTGAATATAAGATCTTAGTACTTTGAGCATAGTTTCGGCCTTTAAGATGAAATCGGACTGCGATGACCCAAACTTCAAAGATGTTCATATCGACAATACGGAACTCTTTCATGAAGATCACTTCTCCATTTGAGGCCATCTTAAATAAGTTATTGACCGTGCCAAAATCTGGTGTCAACACCACCCATTCCCGATGGGCACTAGTAGAAAAAGGGTCAAATGTGAAGCACAATAGTGCCGGTTGGAATTTCAGCCGGCACTAATGTGTACACTAGTGCAGGTTCGTGGCAGCGATCAATAGCACCGGTTCGTGGCGAACCTTTAGTACCGGTTCATGCCACGAACCGGTACTAAAGAGGCTGTGTCAGCCTGCGGTCAGGCTATGGCCCCACGACCACCATTTAGTGTCGGTTCGTACCACGAACCGATACTAATGAGGTTATGGCAAGCTGTTTTTTAGTCCCACCTCGCAAAGTGAGAGGGACTAGGAGCGGTTTATAAGCCCTGAGTGCAGAGACGATAAAGAAGAGACTCAATTCTCACGTTGCTTAGCTTCAAGCCTACAGAAATACAGTAGACTGCATGGAGCTATGCACAGTGCAGTTTACACTATTCCGAATGGCTTGAAGCAAATTAACGAGCATTGCACCTCTTTTTTATTTTTAATTACTTATTACAACTCCGGACTACTTCTGTTATGGCAAAAACTAATCGCACGTCGACATTCTTTTTTAAGTTATAACTCCAGACTTTGACCATCAAGTTTTGCAGAAAAGAAAAAATAGCAGAAAAGAAGAAAAACTATAGCTGAAAAGAAAAAACAAAATAAAAAAACTACTCAGAAATAAATAGAAGAAAATAAATATAGCAGGAAAGAAAAAACTATTCAGAAATAAATAGAAGAAAAAATAAAGCAGAAAAGAAAAAAAATTATATTTGCTATTTTTCAATCGTTTACAAAATGACCATGAAATTGAAAATCACTACAAAATGAACTCTGAAAATGTTGAATTTTGGCAAAATAGATGAAAAACTACTCACAAATAAATAGAATAAAATAAATATAACAGAAAAGAAAAAACTATACAAAAAACTACGCAGAA
>NC_041386.1:736612910-736613490 GCF_002162155.2 Triticum dicoccoides | reverse complement strand
CGCCGCCCCCGCCGCGCCCGTCTTGTCGCCATCCCCGGCCGCTGGCGGCCCGTCTCGTCGCGTCCCCGGCCGCCGCTGCCCGTCTCGTCGCCGTCCCCGGCCCCTGCCGCCCGTCGTCGCTGCCCCTGCCACCCGTACGCGCCCGGCCCACTCCATACACACACACGCATACACAAACACACACATACACACACACACACTACACACACACACACTACACACACACACTACACACACACTACACACACACATACACTATCTAGTTTATTTTTAGAATGTTAGAAATGTTATCATCGATGAATTAGAAATATGTTAATGTTTAGTTGAACTAGTTGAATTAATATATAGAACGAACTAGTTTATTTTTAGTAAATGCTTAGTTGAACTAATTGAATTAATATAACTAGTTTATTTTTAGTAAATGTTTAGTTGAACTAGTTGAATTAATATATAGAACTAGTTTATTTTTAGTAAATGCTTACTTTGAACTAGTTGAATTAATATAACTAGTTTATTTTTAGTAAATGTTTAGTTGAACTAGTTGAATTAATATATAGAACTAGTTTATTTTTAGTAAATG
>NC_041386.1:736610263-736612048 GCF_002162155.2 Triticum dicoccoides | reverse complement strand
ATTGAATTATTAAGTGTTTAGTTGAACTAGTTGAATTAATATATAGAACTAGTTTATTTTTAGTAAATGCTTACTTTGAACTAGTTGAATTAATATAACTAGTTTATTTTTAGTAAATGTCTAGTTGAACTAGTTGAATTAATATATAGAACTAGTTTATTTTTAGTAAATGCTTACTTTGAACTAGTTGAATTAATATAACTAGTTTATTTTTAGTAAATGTTTAGTTGAACTAGTTGAATTAATATAGACTAGTTTATTTTTAGTACATGCTGAGTTGAACTAATTGAACTAATATAACTAGTTTATTTTTAGTAAATGCTTAGTTGAATTAATTGAATTAGAAAGTGTTTAATGTTTCGCCTAATATGAACATAGGAAATGTCGTCTGACAACGGAAAAAATTTCATTATGTGCGAATACTGTGAAGACCAGCGCGGCCAATGCGACAGAAATTTCCTTGTTGATGGTAGGCGATTCAGCATCAAGCTGGATGAGACTTTCGAATTCGATACAGTAAGTCACAATGATAAGTCTGTTTTCGTAATTAAGCATGACTTATATATGCTTCATTTGCCTGACTTGTAATTTTTAATTTTCACTATTCTACTAGCGCATCCCCTGCCATGCAAGAATTTTTGTCTTGGATAAGATAGGTTTCAAAGATATGGAAACTATGGAGGTGAAGAGAGCTTACCTGAAAACTGAGCATGATGGTTATACTTTCAACGTCAAAGTATACAATGCACACACGTACACCTATTTTGAATGCAAAACTTGGCAAGCACTATGCAAGGCTTATGCATTTGAGCCTGGTATGGTTATCACCTTGATATTCGTCCGGAAGATGATATTGAAGGTAATAGAGACATATGGGTCGATGTGCAGACGCCTCCAGTTCTACCATTATGTGAGTTCTTCTCAACTATATTTTTGTCTTTGATATTGCTTATTCAAAAATAACTGACAACTAATTTCTATTGACAGCTTATCTCCATTCAACCAAACATGTCCGGCGCTTGGTAGACAGGACCTACTACTGTCCCGGCGCTGAACTAAACTGTGAGGAGATAAGTCATTATGTTTTATGGCTTGAGGATCTTCATACTGTCAAGACAAATTTTCTTCCTGCACTTAGAAATGTTAGTACTCAAAACGTGCGACCAATAGTGATGGTATTGAACTACGGTCACATCTATTTAGGAATGATGGTAAGATATTTACTATTTGTCCTCAGTGCATATTTTGCATACATATTTTTTTTGCTAAACTTTCATTGCTAAGTATATTAATTAAGTACTATACGATGTTCTTCAACAGGGACTCCCGATGACAGTTGTGCCTCAGGGGATCGAGACTAAAGGTCAGATGTCAATTGTTAGCTTACGGCCAAGATATCCTGCATTGCACATGAATGCATTCAAGATTTTTAGAAGGGATGAATGCTTAATAGTGAAAGATTGGAGGAAAATTGTTAATGATCACAGAGAAGTACTAGGGGGCAGCAATGAGAAGCGCAACCCACGATTAGGAGACAGGTTCATCGGCATGCTACAGTATGATCAATCAGGAGAGCTATACATGTTCTATGCTATTTTACCAGAGAGAGAGTAGCTAGCAGGAGTGATTTAGCTAGTTCTTCATGCGGCTCTTAATTAGTACTTGTCCTTTCATGTCCGTGTTCTTCGTTCTGAACTTAAGTGATTTGCTTTTGTGATGTTATATATGAACGCTTATATCATGACAATCATGTTGAACTCGATGATTGGTTCTACTAGAAATTCT
>NC_041386.1:736579764-736609822 GCF_002162155.2 Triticum dicoccoides | reverse complement strand
ATAATGCGTACAATGTGTAGTATCGTAAAATACCAGCAAACGAAAAAGAATTAAAATGGAAACACAAAATTAAATGAAAAAGAAATCATAAAACTAAAAAAACCCCAAACCTTATAGTACCGGTTGGTCTTACCAACCGGTACAAAAGGGCTCCAGGCCCCCGGAGCTGGCTCGTGCCACGTGGTTGCCCTTTAGCACCGTTCGTGCTGAACCGGTACTAAAGGGGGGGGGGCCTTTAGTGACCACAATTTAGTGCCGGTTATGTAACCGGCACTAAAGGGCCTTACGAACCGGTGCTATTGCCCGGTTCTGCACTAGTGGGGACTCATACTCTGCCCGACCGATGATGGGGAAGGGAAGGTGTTCTGGCCGGGACCGCGAGGATCCAGCACCAGAGGACCCGAGCTCCCAGTGAGCCAATGCTATGGCGTCGCGGCGGACAGATCGGTCCGTCGGCCGGGCGCTGTCCTCCCGGGAGCGGCGGAGTGCAATGCGGATTGCCATTGCCTTCTCTATCCCACACGAGATGACACCCCAATCGACGTATCCAGACTTGTCGAAGTCCAATCCGTTGCCTGCCATGGCGGAGAAGGCCGGAAACCGCCGGAGGTGGGCTCGGGTGGCGGATGGGAGTGGCTAAAGTTTGCTCCGGCGAGAGGATGAGGACGAATATAAGTGGGACCGGGCGCGCCAACATGGGTTGGGTCTGACGTGGCGGGGTGCCCCCATATCCACCCCATATTTGGGCTGGATATGGTGTGGGGCCGAGCGCGCCAGCATGGGTTGGGTCCGACGTGGCGGGCGTGCCCCATATCCACCCCATATTTGGGTTGAATATGGTGTGGGGCCGGTCAGCCCGGGCATTTGAGGCGTCCGTCTGAATCGAAAAAACATGATCGATCAATGACCGGGCAGCCTGTCTGGGTATATGAGACGGATTTGAGAGGTCCGGCTATAGATGCTCTTAAACTTATCATTGACCTGCCGGTTGGATTTGACCAGTCAGTATATAAGCAATATCACATATGGTCAAGGCAGGTGACCCGTCGGTGATGTGAATCAGTTTATTTTGGCATCCGGTTTTGGCATTAACCTGATATCTTATTGTGACCGACAAAAAATGACTTAATGGTAAGTATTTACTGGTGATTACCAAAGAAAACATAATTTTATTTGTTAATTTATTACTAAGAGATGAGGCATTTTAGTTTGTTTTCTGGGAAAACCAGTGGGAAAAACAGCGAGAAGAAAATGGGAATTTAGGTACGGCCGTACGGTTGGAAGAAGTATGAGCAGACGACGGAACCATATCTTTAGCCTAATCGAACCGGCACGCAAGCACATCATCATCGTCGTGGTCGCTCTGCCGGCCCACACATCCCTGGCCGGTCAACCCACATTTTGCCGCTACGGCACCATCCTATGATCCACTACGTCCGCCCCATGATGACGCCGACACCCATCTCCGCCACCAGTGACTCCATGCATCCACCGCTAATACCCTGTATGTATGTAGGCTTGCATGCCTCCAACGACTTCACACCGTGCACCACTGCTCAACGCGCTTACTCTAGTGTTCATCAATTAGCACGGTAGCTTATATAGATCCTGTGACAATCCACGATCATAACCAGCCAATCCCAATATTCCCATGCGCATATTTCGTTTCACTGCACACACTCCACTCTACTTAACTTTAACAGCCGTAGCATGCAGGTCTTGTACTTGTAAGAGGCTGACTTCTCACCTGATACACTATGTTGATTAGCTTATACTGGGAGTTTGCCCTTGTGATTTTCATAACGCACTGGTGGTACGGTTGTATTTACCCTGTTTTTACATAATTATATATAGCTCTTTTTTTTAGGGAAGCATGCTTTACTTTATTGATTAATACAGCGGATTACAGGACCCTCCAGAACAGAGTCGGCCCGCTCGTGGACAGTTCAGCCGTTCACATCAAAGTTCTAAGTAGCGCCCGCTATGGTAAGTAGCGGCCAAAGCGTTAGCACCAAATTGTGCTATATAGCGCTATAAATGGCACTAAATGACGCTAAATGTTCTAGCATGATGCCCCTCCAAACACCGTAGCGTCGAGATAACGTGCTATTTAAAACTATGGTTCAGATCATAGGGAGGAAGAGATGAACAATGAATCTTGAGAGGAGGAAGGAAGACATCCGTGGAAATCGGCTGATCCAAATCATACTGCACAGTTTATGGTCAATTGTACCGCTCAACCAATGCTCACTAGTGCAGAAAAAATATACTTCCTCCGTCCCATAATATATGAGCGTTTTTGACACTGTAGTGTCAAAAACACTCTTATGGCAGAGGCGGTAACTCCGATCTAAGAAAAATCAATCTAATTCTCTTTTCGGATGAGTCCATGTAATCTATAGCAGGATGACAGGATACACCTAATGGTCCAGAAATAGTATTAGTCCATTATTCCATGTGCCCAAGGTAAATTCGCCCAACACATAAAGCATATGCATGCATGCCGCCGCTCGGCGCGCGCCACCACCACACGCAGCACGCCGACCCATCCAAGAAAAGCCACCGTCTTCGCCGTGCTTGTCTCGCCGGCACCCTTTTCTCCTTGGTCAACCTATATTTAACTCCGGGGAGCCATATGGCTCCTCCGAAAGGACCCCCCACCCCTCCCGGCGACGTGCCATGGTACACTCTGTCGGCCTCGTGGTCGTCCTCCTGGCCGCGTACGTCGTCGTGGCGCTCGCCGCGCAGGCTCCGGCTCCGGTGGCCTCCCAGAAGCCCGGTTCAGCGGCAGCACCCTCAAAGGCCTCCGCAAAGGCTCCTGCTTCGGTCCCCGAAAAGACAGCGAAAGCGCCCACGGCGGCGAACGCGACGTCCGCGGCTATTCCGAAGGCTGCACAGGCCAAGGCTCCGGCCGCCAAGACAGCGACGCCCGACCATGCGCCCGCGAAGGGGTCCGCGTCGAGCCCGTCCGAAGCCGAAGCCGCGGAGTCTCCCGACGACGACGAGGATGATTCATTCGCCGAGACGCCGTCCTCCTCGTTGTCGGACGATGACTCCGACACAGACGACGACAGCCCGCCAGGGCCCGCCGGCTCTCCGGACTCAGACTCGCCAGCTGACTCGCCTGACCCCGCCGCAGACGACGAGAGCGGCAGCGTCGGCGTGAGGAGTGGCCTGGTGGCCTCCGTCGTGGCCGTGGCCACCTCAGCCTCAGTCGTGCTTTTATTTTAGAATATCATAGCTAAGTAGTGATGTTAAATGTATCGAGTGGAGTATTACTTCAGTTGTAGACATTAATTTGTTCTCAGTTTTTGGTGATTCTTGAGGGAGCTGTGGAGTGATTATGTGGCGCTTAATTACTCCTCAAAATAGGTAGTGTATTTTCTTTGGTAAATGGTTGGCTTGCCCTTTTTTCCATGTCGATTACTCCCTCCATCCCATAATATGAGAACATTTTTAACACTGTTCTTATATTTTGAGACAGAGGGAGTAGTTGATTGCCCGGGCCTTGTTGCCATGAAACAACAAACTTAATTCCTTGCAAAAAACAAAAACAAAAAACAAACATAACACGGGGGAGCGGCATGAGGAGTATTTTGGCGAGATAGCAGCAAAGCATGTGCGGATGCCACGAATTGCAGCCGCCCCCAAATTTAGTGAAAAGAATTTTCCATCCAGACTGACAGGCTGCCGGACCTAGCGCAGAGTCCTCGCCATGTCGTGCCCTCCTTTGAAATATTGGGCTTTCGCGTTTGCAGTAGTAATCTTCTAACAAAAGTCTATTCGTGATTAGCAAAGTGCATGTATTGTATGATTAAAATGTCCTATATCATGTACACTTGTGCCGACACATTGGTTAAAAGACTTGAGCCTATGTATGCAACTAATCACCGGGTGGCAACTTATAAGACATTTTTTTCATTGGAACTCTCATTGAGACAGTCAACCATGAAGACGGATCATAACTGGATCAATGGTTTGAGAGATAAAACATTTTCAAGTTTCAAAAATTGCATTTACGACGCATACATGCATGTAATCGTGCTAATTGCTAGTGGGGACACATTCACACCTACTAGGGTCCTAGACCCTAAGTATGCAATTAACTTAGCCTAGCTGTCCCTTGCTCCACTGATGATTTTCCATGTATATTTGTCATTTCAAATGTGCCGCCATTTGCCTCGTCAATTGGTGAACTACTTGCATCTATAGTTTCTCTGTTTTGGACTCTTGTACTTCTCCTTGCCTTATCAGCCCAGTTGACTAGGCTTTCATTCACATTCTTATCAATTATAGATTTTTTGAATGAATCCCCCATCTGCAATAATAGCGAGATGAAATTAATAAGATTACACATCAAAAGGTCGTACTTAGATCATTTTAGTAAATACCTATATTGTGGCATCTAATTGTGGAAAAGAACTCTATATTAATCAGGCATTAACTACTCATACCTCAAATTAAAGTGTGCATTAAATAAAATCCTAATGAGGAGCTAAAATAATATCCATCTAATTAACCGGACTTACTTGAGAGACGATGGCGTATAGCGGTAGGGTACTATAGCCGCATATGAATTGGCTAATGACACTGAAAAGAAAAGAACAGAAAGAAGTGATGAGTATGCTGCTTATCAAGACGCGTCGAAATATTATTGCACGATAGTGTTTTTTTGTTGTACCTTATGACAATTCGACTAATAACATATGCCGGTTTTCCCATGATACAGGATTTAAAGCCGTATGTTATCTGCAAGGTTCATAAATGAAGAGTTAGTTCTGATTGTACTTATTAGATTGCAATGTAGGACCATTAAGTCCATATCTTATAATCATGTAAATACATCATTTTTTATAATACTTTTATGAAATATAAATTATTCTGTGTTGATGGTCGACCAATTAAAATTTTGTCTTACCAGGAGCCAAAGGAAAAATGCAATTTCGGATGCATTTTGGAAGAGGATGATGTGGATCAACAAAAGGACTAATTTAGGCCGACGGAACCAAAAGAAATCATTTGAAGGAGCTACCACTAATTCCCCTCGAATTGTTGTATGCTTTTGGGCAACCTCATAAGCCAGTTCCGTAATGATGTGCTCCATCTTACTTCCAACTACAAGTAGCATCTGCCAAAACAAATGCATAATTTCATGTCAAGGTTGTGCCTTTAACCGGATCTATACAAAAAAGAAAATAAAGTCCTGAAAACATGCATAAACTAAATAAAATTTTGTGTTTTTTTTGTCATAGACAATATACTATATTACTTACAATGAATGGAACCACCGATATCCAAATGTAGACATACCATCCTACAATAGCAGGCAACCATACAGTGAAGTTGTATTTTCCACAAAGCAACAAAACATTATTTAGTAAACTTAGCCAAAAATATATTAATACAATAATTCGTGCTAAACATGTAGCAGGACACAACATAAAGTAGATAACTTGAACATTCAATAATAGGAATATCATCAGCATATATAGTCCAAAGGTACCAGCTGCATTCGAAAAACATACCAGTTAATTAGTTACTTTGAATACTAATAACTGATACTCAATAGATTGAGTATAACCAATAGAAGAACATCATGCCATATAATGTGTGGTAGTAGCATTGAGTATTTACCTAATACCAACAACCTTCTTGAAATCGACCTCCAATGCTCTAATCATGTAACTGTAAAAGTTGAATTTTAAGTTCCCCCTACAGTGTTTCTGTGAAAAGGGGAGGAGAAAATTTAAATCTCATCGCATGCTCAAAAGTTTGAAATCGGCTTTTATTTTGATGACAACTATGTATGATTACCATGATGAAACCAAGTCGCATTGTTGTATAGTCCTCCTCGGTGATAGATCCATAAAATTGTTTGAAGACGGAACGCTAAAATGACAATTGATTGTCTTGTACTTCAATTACAGTCAACAACAATTGCAATATACATTTTTAGTGATGCTTTAAGAACAAGAGAAAACATACCAGCCAACCAAATGTCTTCCATCGTTTTTTGTCACCTTTAAAATGGTCTTGAATAAATTTGAATTCTTGAACATGCTTGATCATTCGAGGGGCTGCAAGTTACGACCAAACATTCATAATGAAATAATATGACATAACCCTGTAATGAGGAAAGTCTGTGAACACATCACTCATCAAATTTGAAATGTATCTGTATCTTACCACTATCATCATTTCTTTGGATTTTGGTCTCCCAATTTCGCCACTTTCTCGTCTGGACAACCAGCAATAGTTTTCTCAGTATAAGCATGATAGATTAAGTACTTGTCAGTACTACTATGAAACATCTAGTTTGAATTTTCTAATTGGTACCTGCGCAATTCCTAGAAGAACTGTAGTAGCACTAAAAGGGAAATGAGTGACCGCCAACACGAAGATAAATATGTGTAACTGATGAATAGCTTCAGCTGAAAGTATTGGAACTTTGCCCTAGATGCCAAGTAAACATGGAATAAATCATTAGATAAAAATAAGGTGAAAGAGATGAAATATGCAAAACGGTTATATTAATACAAAATACCGAATATTTTGAGTGGACGGAGAAGTCCACACATGGAAAAGTAAACAGAAAACAGGAGTAGCAAAGACCAAATCTAGCACACGTTCGTTGCCAATAATTAAAGTTAGTACCTTCTTGAGGCAGTATTCGTCGGAGGCACCTCCTCCAGCCAAGAGTCGCCTGGCCCCGCCCATGACGCCGGTGAACACAGCATCGGCGAAGTGCTCGGTCTTGCGCGGCCGACGCGGCGGTGGCTTGCAGGGAAGCATGTGGCGCATGGCGCTCCGGCGGACGCATACCTTCCCCAGGGGGGCCTGGAACACGTTGAGCAGCAGCGATATGAACCCCAGTAGCATCAGCTCCTCCTTCACCTTCAGGAGGGCATCATACAGAGGCTTCTTTCGGCTCTTCTTCAACCTCTGCGTGTAAATGAAACAATAGTCAGCTGGTGATGGATTGTAGTTTGTACATGCAGCTAATTCATGGCCGTTCTCATGGTGGACGCCCACACTCAAGCATGCACGTACCTTTCCTAGGCGGTGGACCAACCGTTCGAAGACCAGGGAGATGATGACGATGATGGAGCAGACGGACGCGACGATCCATGTGGGCGTGAACTCGAGCGGCTTGGCTTTGCCTCGTCCGCCGGCCATGGCGCGCAGTCGGCTCCAAAGGATAAGGGTACTACCCCCTCGTTAATGTTCCACAGCAACGTCAAGAACCGCTGGAGTTCATCCGAGTGATGTGGCAACCAAGCTTTTTCTTGGTCAATTTATATAGAGATGAATAAACTAACATACATGGAACATGGTCGTCAAACATTCAGAATGGTCTTACAAATTGACTTTGCACGTTTTTTAGGGTATATTATCCAAACTAATTCACCTCCTCAAAGACCAAAAAAACAGGAGGAAGAAATATCCCATCACCTTCCTTCCACTTCCACTTGCTATTTTTGTCCCGTATGATCGAACGAACGCGGTTTTTTGGCTCGGGGAGCACATGCTCCCTATTGAACAATAAAATCAAAATAAATAGTAAAGAAATTTTACAAATTTTGATATTTTTTATAGATGTTCATGTTAGTGTAGCAAGTGTGCTTGACAATTTTCAGGCAATACGCGATAGCAATACCTCTTCGGTGAAAAAATTACATTTGGGGCTTGACTTGGTGTTTTTTTTTGCACGGGTCAAAATCCTTAAGTTTTTTCCATGAAAATTTGCGGTAGCATTTGGGTGTGACAATAACACATGTTTTTTTATTTTATTTTACATTTGTAAAATACATTTTTGGCACACAGGAGCATGTGATCCCTGGAGCCTACTGAATATCCGCATATGATCATTCTATTTTTTTTTGTTGGGAACATCCCATATAATCATTAATGAAGAGGCCGCTAGTTATGAATTTGAGTTTCAAAAAATATTTCAGCCATAGCAAAGCTAACTTCAACGGTTCACTCAATGATTTTGGTTTTCGTTTAAGCACTTCAATTCGGTTGAAATACAATCGAATGTTTGAAATTTCAAAACATTATTAAAAGAAGTGTGCTACTGTAATGAGTGAACTATTGTGTGCTGAACGTAGTATACCTTTGGAAATGGCTGATTTTTCGTTGAAAGTGAACCAACACTCCTATCCATGAACGGGAAACTTGGAACTCAAATAATAGTCTGCTATTGTGCCAAAAGAAAAAAAAATGTCTACTTTGGGTTGTTCTGTTACTGGAAAAGTGTAGAACACGGTCAAAGTTTGGTAGGGGAACACGGTCAAGGGTCGTACGTTGATAACATTTGCTGTGAAATTTTGGCGGGCTTCCATCTTCACTGTCTAGTAGTAGTACTATTATTCTTTTGGCTGCTGCTTTTGTTGAAGTACAGCTAGTATTATGTCAGCTTATAACTTCTAGGTAAACGTACGATTAGAATATATGACCGAGAAAAAGACTGTATTCACAAATGAATTTCAAAATGCTTGCTTCAAATTCGATCTACATGCATAAAGTTGATGGGTGTTCAAACCCTAAACTTGGCCCCGATGTTTGTGTATTTTCTGAATTTATTTCAAATTTTCTGATGACTTCATCAATTTTAAGATAGCTCAATATTTTCCATCGAAGATGCTCCTAAAGATAGGATGTAAGTGTGTACGTTCACATAGCGGTACATGAGCCGGGTCTACCTTGTGCGTTGTCAGGTGTTCCTACATTTGAGCACAGTGTGTACGTTTTTGAGTGAGTGCTCGTCCGTGTCGTGCTTGTCTGCATCAGCAATGAGTTTCTAAAAAAATTCCACCCCGCATGCATGCGACGCGGAGTGTATGAAATCGAAGTGGCTGCATAGTGGCACGGTCAGCGTTGGAGAGCTTGGAAAGTCTGAGACGTTTTGATTGCATGCATCTCCTCGTCACGGGCCGGAGTGCCGCAGTCGTTTCAAAATACAACTGGTGAATTTCTTTTTGAATAGTGAAAGGTGCATGCAGCTAAAATGATTGACGTGGTTGACGGAGGAGTGGAGCTAGAAATGATTGTGACGTGCCATAGGGCACACGGTGCAAGTGGTTGACTGATGACTACAAGGAACGTTGGACTTGATATTTATCTACTACTGAAGTGGGTAATTTGAAGGCAGATTTCCATCAGAAAAGAGTTGCGTGCTAAACATCTCAATGACGACTGGAGTTGGTTGGTTGTGTAGTCTTTTTTTTATGTTTTGCCGGCAGGTTGATTGTGTAGTCATGTCGGCCACTAATGCAAGGCTGCGTTAGCCGTCGAAAGAGGATTAGATCAGCACCAAGTCTAGTTAACCATGTTTTTGTTGTTGGTATATTGACGTATATTTCCCTCTGGTTGCTTGTTTACTCTTGGCCAGTTTAGATCGGTAGCCAGTAGCGGGAGAGGTGTGCATTAGGTTAAATGTTGCAAGTAAACTACCGCAATGACAGAAAGTGGAAAAAATTATATAGAAGGACTAAACTGAGTCCTATAGACGAAACATGGCATCATGCAAGACAATTATTCGTGTTTACAGTTCATTTTTGGATGGTGCAGAGAGAATCTTGACCTACGAACGAACTATTATCCATATGATTCAGAGGGTATCTCGGTCTATAAAATTTTGACGTACTCCATATATAGAATCAACACATCCCATATGTTTGGCATGAGCATGAAATATTTCATTGTGCATTTTTTCACATGACTATATACATACCGCACTTTTATGTATTGGAGTGTTAGACTTGGTGAAACTATGACCCCCAGTCCAGTTTTGAGCATAAGAATGACCTTCCAACAACTTTTATACACACTTTTATTTTCAGTTTAATTTTTTCTGAAAATACAAAAAATATTATCTACCGGCTACCGCATCATTTGTTAATTATCTTGTGCAACTAGCAAGACTAGCAAGATTGACATCCTTGTTACTTAGAACTGCTGGCGACACAAGTGATTTTATTTGTTTTGCATACATTAGCACAACTGTATAATACATTTTGCCACCAAGGATTAATTGATACCTTAGTTTCTCACTGAAGTAGAGCTTATTGCATACTACAAACTCCTGTACTTGGGAGCCCAACACTGCACTTGATATACAGGTAAACACAAATTAATAAATCATAATGTGTTTAAGAACGTATGTGCACTTACTTTATATAGGCATCAACAATAGATAACAAGAAATTACGATGTTGCCTGCTCACAAATGTTGATGGATCCTTTTTCTCAAGAAAAAATGGAAAACTCTTAAATCAAACACCTTAATGTGAAAATCTATGTGCATGTACTAAACAAGCACTTTCACTGATTAGCAAATCCCAATAGCATGTCATGTGTACACGTTAACGTACTACCACCCTCCCCGGCAAGAAAAGGGTACTAGGATCCGACCTATCCAACGATCTGTTTGTGGATATCTGGAGCATGCATGCAAACAAACCAACACGGGCAATGTTCTACCACCGTCTGAGCTATGCCTGGATCTAATTTGAGGATGCTGGAGCATGAATGCAAACAAACCAACACTGCAATGTTCTACCAGCATATGAGCTATGTCTGGATCTAATGTTTCGATGTTGGAGAATGAATGTATGGTGCATAAAATAGGGATTTACGAATTTCACCCATGGATTAGAACACGGAAGGCATGTGAAGAAAGAAATATATGTTAGGGTATAGTCTATGGCAGAGACAGGCCTAGGGCAACTATGGCTATAGCCCTAGGCCTACTAACAACACCCCTTGTAGTTCCTTCTTAGAAAGTACAGAAAATCACGAAAGTTCATCGCTCAAGCCAACTCAACCCCCAGGCACACTCAACCATATAGATGACTGTGTTTATTCGAAAGGAAGTGACACAAGTGTGTTTATCTTTCAACAAGTCATCCACGGAGTCAAGATACTCATATCAACTACACATGTTATTACAAATGAGAGTTAGTCATTGCAGCAGACATTACGAGGTCAATGAAATAGAATTTATTTAGATTAAGATTTTGGTAATAAAAACAATTTGAGTTGGATTCAATGGAATCAATTGCTTTAAAATGTAGTCTATAATTTTTTAGCTTTTACCACATGATGACATTCTTATACTATCTAGATCCGATAATGTATAGTTGCTAAAATCTTAGAGGGTATATGTTAAAGGATATCCTTATAAAATAGAAAATATGGCACCCCTTTAAAACACATGATTATAAGAAACAAAATGTTTTAACATTATTCACTAGGCTTAATCCCTTTCCAAAAAACATGCCCACACATCTGAGCGGATCACTGTGTTAGTTAGTATGAACAGCTAACACTAAAACCACATGCTGACTAGAGTAGGTAAATCAAGCATAATATCATCCGCCCGCATGCCCCAAAGTCCTCTAGTTGAAAGGTGTCAGATCCAAATAGGATTGAAGAGGAAACAAAATTAAAAGGGAAATTTATTCTATTCCCAATCTAGTTCACTGGTTCATGATTGACGAGTAGAGGTAATTGTTATTTAAGGCAGATGAGTAGCAAGAATGTTTATGGATTTGCCCTTTCATATTTTACTATTGGGATCTAATCACTCCACTCAAGAAAAGAGGAATCTCAACTTTTGTTGAGATTCAAATTGCCAGTTCAGGATTACCAGTTGATATTGCATTAGAGATCATCATCGTGGCATGTTGGGCCCCGTGGTCAATCGAAAATTACAAAATCTTTAGATCTGCTCCCCCGCACCGCCAAGGATGGATTTACTACCTGATGGAAGGCCTGTGGGCAGCTCAACTCAGAGCAAAACCAGCGAAAGCAGATAGTATCAGAGACTGGATTGATTTACACCTAGTTTTATAACATGATGTTTTCTTTTCCTAGAGAGGGTGTTGGTTAGAACTGTACTTTCTTTGTTTTTTTATTTAATAAAAATACCGTAGAACGATTGTTTTGTGGTTTTCAGGTCAAAAATGATTGTTTATTGAAGAAATCGAGCAGTAACATAACTGAATGCCAGGCGCATAAGGTAGTTAGTACTCCTTCCGTCCCAAAGTATAAGGAATTTTTGCAAGCTCGCCTTATTTTGTGAGACAGAGGGAGTATTTCACACCAAAGTAAACGATAAACTGGTTTGCCAAATTGGGATGTAGTGAGATACAACTAAAATATATGTATATATTAATGAGACATAGCGGCGATAAGAATGTATGGCCAGTACTCCATCATCACAATCCCAATGAGTAGGTTCATTAGGACCTCCCACGCCAGCCTCCATCGTAGTGCCTGACCTGCAAACTTCCTCGCCATCACCGCTCTATAGTCGTTGTATGACATTGGCACTGTCTTGATGGACAAAAAGAGTTCCACCAGCACGAGCGGCAACACCGTGATGATGCAAGAAAACATGGCCTTGGTTGGCTTGACCGGAGCCAGGATAGAGTACACCCCGACGGCGAAGGCGGCGCAGAGACTCCTAGCCGAACTAGCCAAAAGGTTTGTGGACATGAGTAAGGGCCACATGCGGTCGTTCACATTGGGGCCTACCCCTGCATACATGAGAAAGAGGATGGATACGACGGAGCAGGTGAATGCTAGTGTGTTGGCAATGACGAAGGCATCGAAGGAGTAGTGCCCCGCAAGCATCGGCGTGCCGCCCTTGTTGTCGTCATCTGCTCGGTAGCCACCAGGAACGGCAAAGGCTGCGGCGAACGTAACCGTCGTGATCAGCACAGCGACAAGACCGATGATCTGCGATTCGCTGGCGATGTTCTGCGATCTGTTCATTTCGTCTAAAGCAGACTTGATGAATTCTCTCCGTTCTCTCCCCCATAGTCTGATTCCTCCGGAGACACCGGTTCTATAGCAAGCTCTGTGCAACAAGAGATATATCCTTTGCCGTGGGTCCTGCAAGAACAAGTGAGTAGTATGAATGAAGCAAAAAAGAAAAAAGAAATGTCAATCCATTACAAAGAAGATAAATTGCTCAATTAATTACCCCGTAGAAGGCCGACCCTGCGCTGTGTGCCCCAAGGGTTTTAGTCATGTACGCAGTCTCTAGTGGTGTTTGCCTCTTATTGTTGCTTACATCTAGCTTGACCTCTGGTATTGACACCAGATCACAGACTGCCCCTATATTCCCTGCCAGAACAGCGAGGTGCAGCGCAGTGTTCCCGTCGTTGTCCTGCATGTTCATGACCGACGACGCAAGTGACTTGCCCTGCCATCCGCAAGCCAACTTGATGACACGGGTGCTCTTCTCCTCCTCGGCCGCGACATGGAAGAATGTCCTACCTTTGCCGTCGCGTAGCACGGCGCAGTAAGGGCCGCTCTCTTCTAGCAAGGCGGAAACTGAATTCCCATCACCCTCGAACGCAGCTAAATGTATGGGAAATGACCCAGTATTGTCTGGCATGTACGCTGCAGCTGGGCCAGCCTTGAGTAGCAATCCCATCGGTCCCCGCCATGTGGCGGCCAAGTGAAGGGGCGTGCTTCCTGTGGATCGGTCCGCTTGTGTCACAAGGTGATTGTTCCTTTCCAATAGCATTTTCATTACCTGATGAGTTGCCTCTGCAATATTTAGCTACCAATGTCAGCGAGCGGAATATAAAATGAAGGGAAGACTAGTACTGCTCCACCATCACCCAAAGCTATGAGTTATCAACATGTGAGAGAACAAGCGAGGGACGCTGATTTTTGCGTTGCCTAAAACGTTGTAGATTTTCTGTCTTTTATTCTACTTTTGTTCTGTTATTAATTAGAAAACCAGAAACATGACGTAGCTCTTGCTCCACTATTGAATGTGCCACTCCATGATCCGAGCTAGTGCTAGGCACACTACAAATATGTTAGGTACCAAGATGAACCGTAGTACTAGCTCCAGATCCGTGGAGTCCGCAGCCTCAGCTTGGTCTTGGGCAACCCCATATCTGCGGCTGCGAGACGCCTGTCCTGGCTGCATGGTGGCTGCTGCGCAGCAGGATCAATCTCCTGCCGTCTGCACACAATAACGGGAGGCGATCTGTATGCAGTGACCAGAGGCAATGGTGAAGGTTGTGAAGCACTGGTGGCATCGAGAATTGCATGCGATGATATTGTCTGACCATACCAGAGTTTCCTCTTCCTTGGTATGATGGTCGGTCGGTGATTTGCTGTCACAACCGAGAATGGTTGAGCAAACGACGTCATGTGGTGCTGTTGTCTGATGCAGATTTGCCACCGATAGCCATCTGGGAGGAAGGTTCAAGACTGCCTGAGCGTCCCGGTTGGAGATTTTTGGCGATGCTTGGGACCTTCCTCCCCCGTCAATTGCTTTGTGTGGCAAGCAGCTCTTGTCGCGGCTCGGTGGCCTGCTTGTGTTGGCATGATCATCGTTTGCATGGAATATGTCATGATTGTGCGCATATGTAGCTGTTAGGATCCTGGAAAGTGCAGGCGACACCATAGGAGGACTTCGAATTGATGGTGCTTTTCATGTACCTAGTTTTGAGCTCTCGGTGAAAACCCTAGGTTTCACCCTAGTTGGTCATACCTGGCAATAGCGGCACAATGCATCGTAACCTTGTTGAAGGTTTTGCTTGAAGTTTGTTCATACTTGATCTTCAAGGTGAAAACCTATGACCTTTCCTTCATTGCTTGGCTTCCGCAATGGCGGCGCTCACGCGTCGCCCTTCATGAAGGCGTTGATGTTGAAGAACCCCACTCGTAGACTCGTAGTCATTATGTTCTCAATTATGGTTGGTGTCGATGGTCGTTGTTGTATTTTGTCGATCGTTGTTTTGTTCGCTTCAGGATTTTTTCTAGCTCCACATATTTAAGCTTTGGTCTTGTATGACTTTTCTTTTGCCATCATGGTCCTTTGTGTGTGTGCGTCGACGTTATTTACATCCATCCTAGTTACACAGAGCCTGTGTGTATGCTCATTTTGTTTGTATCCCCTTGATGCTTCATTGTGAGTCAATAAGAAAGCATCATTTGTCGAAAAAGTACTGCAGCAACCACAGTAACACGCCTACTGTTATGTGTCTCGTTGCATGTGCACTATCTTTTACGAGTTTTGAGAGGTAGTCTATGCTTGTCCGTACGTCAAACTAGGCATAATTGGCTAACTGTAGGACAAGTGTACGGTCACTTGAACTATGGTTTTCTCTAAAGAAACTAAAAAAAAACTGTACACAATATATACCCTGAAAATTTACTGCATGCATATGGTAATGTGTGACATATGTGCAAAATTTCGAGGACCAATACATTAAAAGGATGAGAAAGAGGAGTCAAGTGACAAATTAACGTGCACCAATTTTTAAAAACAAATTGTTCTACTTGTACAACGGGTAAAATACAAGGAAATCAATTTGTACAAACTGAACATTGCTACACAAAATAGTAGTAATACACATGTTTACATAAGTTTTTCATGATTTTTAGGCAAAATACTTTTCCAAGATACTATTATTTGTTGTCTTTTGCTCTAGCACACTGAAATTTTGTCCCTTTGCACAGCACCACCACACAAAAAAAGGATAAAAAAACACAACTAAATACTTGTGCATCACAAATTTCACAATTAAACGAAGAAACCCAACAGCTTGTCACATGTGAAGTGAGGCGTGTATGCATATTAGAAGCTACTCTACTAGTAGCTACCAAGGAAATTAGACACTTGAAATCAAAACAGCTAGTACTAAAAAACTTGCAAAACAAACTACTATATGGGAGAAGTAAATTAATTGAAGATATATACCTTTGGCCTGCCTCCCCAGAATAGCTGCGTGGAAGGCATTTTGGCCGTCTGGTCCAGAGTAAGACAGCTCTTGGTCTCCCTCAAAGAGCTGCCTTGCAATGTCTCCGAGACCCAGCAAGAGGGCCAAGTATAAGGGCGAGGCGCCGTCGGCCAGCGGAACACGCGCTAGCTGCGAGTCCGCCGACAGTAGCACGCCCACCATGTCCTTGTCTTCCAAGCGGATCGCTTCGTGTAGCACCGTCTCTCCCTTGCCATTCTGCACCCTCAGGATCTCCTTCAGCCCAGTCTCATCACCATCACCGGGTCGAGCAAGACCCAAGAGATGGGCGACCATCCTAGCATGCCCCAGCCGGGCGGCGCTGTGTAGCGGGGTGTCCCCATTGCGGTTGCGGTTGCGGGCGCTGAGGAGGTGCTTCGCCTTGCCGACGATCACCGTGGCACACTCCAAGAAACGATCATCGCCTCCGCCCGCGACCACATGCAGGATAGAGTCTCCCGTAGCAGTGGCCGCATCCACATCTACATCTGCTGCCATGGCAGCAGGAGCAGCGCGTCCTGCTTGTCCGTCGACAGCATCCTCCTCCTCATCCTTGACGTGGAGGACGACTTCTTCCTCGTGCTGCTGGAGAAGGCGCTTTATCTGCTCCACATCGCCTTGCCCTGCGGCCATGAGCAGCTCGTTTGACACACTCTGCACATTGGAGGCTGGATCCATTCTTTTCTCGGTGTCAATTCAAATTGATTTTGCCTCTCCTCCATCCGCCGCGTGCGTGTGCCTATATATACAAGCAGATGGAGAGATAGATGAATAAATATACTTGGGTTCCTCAAAGGGTCAAGGTATCTGTACGCTTGCATTGCATGCATGTGAGAAGCGGTTCTTCCCCAGGCCTGACGCAAAGCTGCATCCCATCTGCTAGCTAGCTGTGCGAATCGGTTCGCAGCGGCAGGGTGTCAATCAAAGAAAGAAAGGCAAAAAGAGGTGCTGCGGTTTGTCTTTGTATAGTATAAGCTTGCTGCTTGCAGGGCTTACTTCAACATATACAAAAGTTTCGGGTCAAAGGATATTTTTAAGGCCTCTACTAAAAATAATAACACTATCATCATGTTACTTTATGGTGTGGGTTGCTTTCTATATGACCATATCGTGCCATGTTATGACCATTTAACTGTCAGGTCTCTCTGCATAGATATCCAAAACACCGTGGTGTCGCGTCTCACCTCCAAGGAAAGGCGGCTAGGGTTTCTGCCTCCCGTCGGCGGCGCCACCGATCTCCCACGTCTCCTGTGGCCTTAGGGCCATGGAGAGCGGGTGGATCCCGGTCCTTGCTAGCAGGAGGGCTCTGTTTTCAGATGCTTCTTCAAGTTCTATTCGGGTTTGTGCCCTCAAGAAAACGAGACGGTGGCGGCTTTTTGAAGATGGAATAAGGTTCTCCCCGTCTAGCCCCTGTCCCGATGATGTGTCTAGCATCGTCGGAGGGCGTGTGGAGGTATGTCTCCGGCGGATCTCGCGGGATTAGGTCGGTGGTTATCTTTGGTGGATCCGCTCGGGTCCGGTCTTTGTTCGTCTTTATTCAAGTGTCTTCAGGTTGGATCCTTCCGATCAAAGTTTCTCTTCATCCACGACGGTTGGTGATCTGGCGTGTTGATCCTATGGGGCTTTAGCGCAACGACTTCCCGTCTGTCTACTACAACAAGTAGTGCCCGGACCCGACGAGGGAGGGGTGATGAAAGTGGCATGCCTTCGGCTCACTTCAGTGCTTGTAGTCGTCGCTATGTGGTCTATGAATCTGGATGTAATTTTTATTATTTTCTGGTGTTCGTTGTACTGTCATGATTGGAGATGAATAGATTGACAGTCTCCCGCAAAAAAAAAGTCTCTCTGCATAGAGTATACTACTTAAGGTAGCATTATATAAATCTAATTGGGATATTAGTATTTTTCAATCACAAATTCCCTTGCATCATACTCCCTTTAAAAAAATTAAATACTAAGTACATACTGGTCAAGAAGATGCATCATACAAATTTCAAACCAGATAGTCACAAGCACATGAATCTACAACGTATCGTAATCATTTTCTTAATTTATGTCGTCCAACTCCAACATGCCCCTCATCTGTGGTATCCACTCCTCGAAAGAGTGTGAAAAATAAGTTATCGATTCTTAAAATAACACACAGCAAAACGAACCAAAATAAACCACCATTGCAGAATGTTCCTTTCATGACAGGCCACCAATGATGGGCACAATATGGCCATTAGTACAAGTGTTTGGTGCTTACTCAAACACACCGTCTTATTTCAGGAGAGAAAATTACCACGGATGGGCCCAAATAAAGGCCATCGGTGGTGCCATCCTACACCTGATGGACCTAACCATTCACGGGCATGAATTATGGCACGTCGGTGGTATCCATTACACATCTAACAACCTAACCTGTCAGCCAGTCGGCACAGATCTAAGCCCATTTTAGCGTATAAATCTATCTCTACCCTAGTACTTCTCTCCCTTCCCCTGATTACTCCACTCTTTCTCCTCCATGCACTGGCAACCCTCTGCACTCCTCTCTAAGTGCCCCCAACCCCTTTCACTTCTCCTCTAAGAACCTCCCCGTGCTCCGTTCCCCCGCTCCATCTCGTCGTCTCAATGTGTATCTGCCATATCCCGGCGCCAGTTTGGCTGCCCGTCAATCCGACATAAGTGGTGCTGACATTACGAATGACAGGTAGCTGCCATGTAACCTTGCCATTGATGTGCCTAGTGTGTTGGCACGTTCATGGTGGCTACAACACTAGTGACACTAGTAGAAAACCGGGCATTTGGCAGTGAGCCTCAAAAGCGATTGTGAGCAAGCCGGACAAAGCTGCCTACAGTATGTCCACTAGTGCTAGTTATTATTGCTATACACAGGTACAGAAGCGGTTAGAAATATAAAACCGTCTGCACAAAACATTGGAGGCAGTTTCTATTTTGAAACCGCCTCCAATTTCTCACAAGCACATGCGTTTAGGGGGGGTGCATCCTTTGCTTTATATTTTCCATCCATTTCCCTCCTCATCCCCATTCCACGTCCAAATCCTAGCCAAACCCTAGCACCACTGACAAACTCGCTGAGCAGACGCTCTTGTACACTTCTACGTCGGTCACCGACGTTGACTTAAGACTCTGGTTGGTAGATTCGCCCATCCGTGGTGAAGCAGAGGCAAATATGCCCATTCGCAGTGCGGTAGCACATCCACCCATACACACAGCACGGTGGCAGATCCCCTATTTCGTGGCGGTGCAGTGACCGGTGTGGACCTAGTGCACCACCGAGCAGGGGTAGCGCGGTGGCGGATCGGCCCATTCTGCAGTTGTACGCTGGTCGTTTTGGACCTAGTCCTCCGCCGAACAAGGCGTTGTGGTGGCAGATTGAGCCATTTCGTGCCGGTGCAGTGGTATACCTGCCCATTCGAGGTGGGTGGTGGCTGCTTGGACAGGAATGGCAACGCCGCCGACCTCCACCGAGGCCTCCCCAGGCAGAGTTCGGCATGGAGAGCTGCCAACTGCTATTGGCCTCCATGCGTGACGGATTATTTACTGTTAGCTATTGTGTGTTTATAGAGTTTGGTAGGTTAGTTGCTGCTTATGGCAATCTGTTTAGTATTTAGAGTTCAGTCTAACTTGTAAGCCATGCTGGCAGGGCACGAGACCACAACTTCTTGCCTTCACAATCGCCGCATGGCGCGTTGGGCCCTCAGCCTCAGATGGACATCTTTTTCAACTTCTTGGCCAGTACTTCTGGCTGCCCAGCTCTCTCCCTTCTAAGCATTGGCGATAGGATTGGTATCCAAATGTCACTAAATTCTCGCAGAATGTGGCCCAATAGTTCCCACTCGCTAGCTCGCGTGCTCATTCGCTTAGCCGCTTGTCTCGCACATTTGGTTTGGCTTATATTGGCTCGCTCGCCTATTGAAAAAATAATTAGTACCACATGCCTAAAAAACCAGCTATTGGTTTCTTGATTTTTTAAAATATTCATGAATTTTAAAATAAGTTCAGTAATTTTAAAAACGTCAATGGAGAAAAATCCTCATGGTTAAAAAAATGTTCGCAATAGAACCATTATCCGATTAAATTTTTTTGTAGATTTTTCAAAATAATATTAAAAAAACAAAGAGGAAGAAAGTTGAACAGAAAAGGTAAAAACAAACAAAAGAAAACCAAAAAGAAGCAAAACAAAAAAATAGGAAAAAAAGAGAAACCACGTGGAACTTTCTAGAATCTCCACAAAACCGGGTGGTGGGTCAACCTTTACCCTCTTAGATGGGCCAGTCCACTTCCTAAAATGTGCTCGGTGGGAGGGTGTCCTCCACGTATGAATTGAACACTATTTTTCCAAACCTATTTGGCACCTTAAGCACGGCTCAGTTTGCAGTCTCGGTTTCTCTGGTATGCATGTCTCACTTTTATTTTTCCTTCTGTTTTAATTCTCAATGTGCTTCTGAGATTAATGAATTTTTTCAAATTCATGGTATTTTATAAATTCTTGAACATTTTCTATATCTGTGAAAAAAAATCCTAATTTCTTTTGCATTCACATTTTTTTGAATTCTACATTTTTTTTATTTCATGAACATTCTTCAAAATTTTAAGAAGTTACCAGGGTCAAACGGTCAGTGGTCAAGAGTCAAACAGTCAATGGATGAACGAACTAGCAACGGTTTGAGCGAAGCTATCGGTTGTGCTTAATGGGCTCGCCCAACCGACCTTGCACGTGAGCGCCGGCTAGGAACGGGTGCATAACTCGCTGATTAGGAGGTCTCACTAGCACTGACTCCAGGTGCTACACGCTAAGATACAACGCAAACACGAGCGTTGAGCATTCAGTCCTGGTGCTCGTATTTATTCTGGATTTATTTCAGGATTTTTCCGGCGATGCACATTCAGTGAGAAGAGATGTTTCCGTTGACTAAGAGGCATCTACGGTGACTTCGTAAAATCTCAAGATAATATGCCGGCTCAGTCTCTCGGTGATGCTCATAAGGATAGGGTGTCCGTTTGTGCGTTCATAGTGGTATGTATATGAGCGCTTGCGTTTGTACTGTGTTCAAAAAATAGATACAAGGCAAACATGTAAAAAAAACAGATAGAAGGAAAACTCCCGTGTCAAGCTCTTGCTTGGGTTTGCTGGGTTCGGCCCAAGTAGCGCAAGCTGCTGGTGCTCGCTTGTGTGTCGTTCAAAAAAGGAAACATGAGTTTTAAAAATGTTCAGGAATATAAGAAGAATTCATGAAATTAAAAAGTGTTCAAGTACAGGGTCAAGAGTACCCCCCCCCCCCTCCCAGGTCAACTGGGGCACATTGTCCCATCATTCGCAGCTTTGGCCATTGCCGGGGCACGTTGAGCATGTCGTCTTACTTGTCACGTCGTGCACAACTATGAACAATGTGACTAATAAGACGACATGCTCCAACAAGTGCCGATGGATGCTGCAACCGATGAAAGATGTGTTGCAAGGGCTGTCGGACAGTGCTCAGCCTAGAACGAATCTTCATGCAAAGACCCAATGCCTGAGCAGTCGGCTGAGACTTGGTTAAGTTTCAGTCCACCGAGTTTTAGCAAACCCGTTATTAAATTGACAAGCAACCGAACCTACTCTTTGATTAATACCCACACAAATATTGAAAATAATGTGATAACTAATATGGTCTAATCTTAACTGAAGTACAGTATATAGCACCAATATTAAACGTTTATGTTTTTTTTTTTGTATCTCACACACACACAAGAATTCATCCCTGTAGATTCTGGCGTCACACAGTTCCACAATCTTTATTCTAGCACACAGACATGCATAATTATACTGGCACACTGCATTGCTACTACTGGCGGAGCATCACGTTGGCTATCATCTTGTATATGTCCTTCCTCGCGGTGAAGAAGGCGACGAGCTGCTCCCTCGCCGGCAGGCACTCTTTGACGGTTTCATTCTCGGTATACTCCTTTCCCCAACGGCGCAGAGCAGGGAAATCGTTCTCGCCCATCAAGCTCACCCTAGTCACCTCCTCGAACGCGTAGATCCAGTGGGCCGGCCCGCAAGCGGCAACGTCGAGGTAGCCAATGGAATCGCCGCCGAAGAACCTCTTCCCCTGGAGCTGGCCTTCCAGCAGCGCCAGGTTCTCCTTCATCTCCTTCATGAATCCCTTCTACTCCTCGCCGGCGTCCAGCCACATGGCCAGCCAGAACGGCCTCGCGCACTGCTTGCATGGCCATCAAGGGTTGGGTAAGTGCATTGTTAGGAAAAGATGGCGGCTATCGTTAATAAAGATGATTGTGTGCATCACTTGATGAAGAGGCCGGGGGTTGTCCTATTTTTTACGGAAAAAACGAAAATATTGCGGCTAGCTTGTGTGGACAGTAGGAGGATATAGGAGATCACCTTATGTTCTAGGAACTGAGCCCAGAAACGGGCCATGGCACGGGCGTAGGGATCAGCCGGCAGGAGAGGCGGTCCGTCGAAGGCCTCGTCGATGTACTCCATGATGAGGAGGGACTCACAGATGGCTCGGCCGCCGTGAACGAGCACGGGCACCTTCTGGTGGATGGGGTTGTGCTTCAGCAGCAGCTCACTCTTGCTCTGGAGATCTTCCAGGACCAGCTCGTAGGGCACCCCTTTTAGCCGCAGCGCGGCCTCGGTGCGGTGGACGAATGGGCTACCCAATGTGCCGATGAGCTTAACCGGTTCAGCCATCTTTGCTTTGCTTTTTCTTGCGGATTCTGGTTTATCTTTGCTTTGGTTTGCTTGCTTGCTGATATCTTGCCTACCTAAACAAACTAACACGCTGGTACTTATAGGGGTCTAACGGCGAGTTGTTCTTCATGTCCACTGTAATCAGAATTCAGACGGTGGGTGTTGCTGCTTCTTCCCCAAGAAAGATTGAATTCTTTTTAGTTTTTTTAGTCAATGGCCTTTAGTTTCTTTGTGAATAGTCGTATGATATGAGCGTGGTACTGATCGGTTGCTCCAGTGTCAAAAAAAAAAAAAGGATTGATATGATCTGATAGTGTAAAGATAATATGAGATGATGGTGACTTTCTTTGACATATGTACATTGTATACTAGTCAAAGTTTCTTGATGGGCAAGCTGGATTAGGCAGATCATGGACTTGTCTACCGTTTCAATCAAGGCTATTTATATACCTACTCCCATAAAAAGACCGTAAAAAAAACTTCTGCCTATCCGTCGTCGTACCTTTTATAAAAGGACCCCTGGTGTACTTTAAATAACTTGGCTCTGATTAGTATTCCGCATTCACCTGCAATATGCCCGGTTCACTCTTTTTTTCAGCCCGTTTAGGTCCTTTGTCTTTTTTATTTACAAAGATTATGTTAAAATGGTCGTGCTATAACTTTGTAACTGTAACTCGGATTAAAATAATTTATATATGTAATCTGACCAGAAAAATGCTTAGTTTCCAACCGTGCTACTAGGGTGGATGGCTTTCAAGCTGGCGAGCGTGGAGTGGAGCATCCATGCGAGCTGGCGGAAACAGGCGATGCCGTCGTGTGTGTCTGCGGCTGCGTGGAGACAACTGAAGTGGGGCATAACCGGTGCTGCCGTATGTATTTTTCTCTATTGAATTGATTGTTTCATCAAAACTTTGCCTATTTGCAAGTGCAGGTAGAAGGGCAGCAGATATGCAGTGAAAATTAAAACCATTTAGCTACGCGTGAAGGGCGGCCAACCAGCTATGCCACGTGGCGCAAGCTGGTTGGCCGTGGTGAGAAATCTTTTGCAATTTTTTTAGATAACGTGTAGAGAAATCTTTTGCAATTTTTTTAGATGACGTGTGGATTATTTTTTAAATATGTATTTTTAGATGGAGATGAGGCCCTCTGTTTTGTTTAAATAGAGGGTTAAGCAAAGTGGCACTCGCTGGTAGGCTGGTGTGGTAAATTTTCCTTTTCTCTTTTTACCTCTTTTTTAGATGAAGATGAGGATTTTTTTTAGATTTTTTTTTGACGGAGGCGAGGACTTTACGTTTTTTTAATGAAAACGTGCGCATAGCTTCCTCTCAAGCGGCGCCACAGGGTGGCGCCCCAATCACTAGCATATAGCATAGTCGACGGTCTTAGCAGTTGTCTAGATGCTCACATGCATGTCATTTGTATGGTTCTGTAGATCCAGAGATACATTTATACTTTGTTATTTTTCTTACCTTTAACTTGACCATACCTGAATCATTTGTTAGATAAAGTGCTCAACAAGTCAATCTTATCAGCAAGGGAAAAATAAAAATAAGGTGGTGCCCGGACCGGGACCATGAACACATTGAGCGAAATTGGAGAGGGAGATGACATTGTAGACCTTGAGTTCCTGTCCATAAGGTTTGCCAACATCGTCGCCATCATGAGCAATTTCCCAAAACATTCATGGTAGGACGCGTAATTAATGTAGTCTTAAAACTACTCACCAAAATATTCACATTTCCGAAAACACATGAGCAATTTAACATAAGTGTTTCATTACCTCTTAGAACTGCTCACCATGTGTTTGAGGTTTCATGTAATTAAATCTACTTTTGATATGATAATGGCTAAGTTGGAATTTAGTTGAGGTTAACATATGGATTAGTTATAGACCAATATTCTCTTGAACAACCATAATCAAATTTAATAATTCTAATGCAATACCACCTTATCAAACCTGATGGATATTTGTAGTGCTATTTGTGGATATCCCTTACGATGTATTGTGTACAACTATATACAAAAAACATATGGAATTGTAAAAACAACTGCTTTTTTTTTTTGCTTTTCTTTTATGGTTGCAATGAAGGAGTCCATGAGGCCTGAGCTAAGGACATGAAAATTATTTTCCTCCCGTTGTAATGCACCGGCATGTTTCCTAGCATATTGTTAAGAAAACTGACGCCAAGCGGGGAAACGAACTCTAAAACTCAGATAACCATGACTGGTGCCCTTGCCACTGCGCTAGCATCTAGCTTCAGAAATACCTGAGTTTTTTTTCCCAATCTGTAGTAGTACAGGAAAACATTGATTTTGAAATTTGTTTGAAAATTTTAAACGATATTTTTTGGTATCCACGGTTACCGTGTTTCTCGCCGTCCCTCGGTAATTTTCTAGGATTTGGTAGCCAAAACCTTAGACAGTATTGCCTTTTGGTTCGTCCGACACCAGTACTAGTCTTTTTATGTCAGATATTAATAAAAAGTGCACTGTAGTTGTCTTGTGCTCTTGTGCAGTGGAATCCAAGTTGAGCTGGCTCATTTGACGCCTGTTTCGAGTGAAGCGCGCTTGCCCGTGCGAGACACACATGCCACTGCCACTCTCTCCCTGGCCATAGCACGCCATGGCGAATTGGCCCTTACTGTATTCATATATCCACTCCCCCCCAGGATGCGATCCAAGCATCCAGTGCTGCCAATCAGTAGCAGCCAGTGAGTAGCTAGCTGGAGGCCGGCCGGTAGCATCCAGTTGGTCGAGCGAGCCAGCGTCACCTTGGACCTTGCCGGGACATGGAGCCAGCGGCGGCGACGATGCTCCCTCGAGCACTACCCATGCTGCTGCTGCTGCTTGCGGCGGCGGCCGTGACGGTGAGCGCGGAGAGGGCGCCGACGCTGGTGTTCATCCTGGCAGGGCAGTCCAACATGGGTGGCCGGGGCGGCGCCACGGTGGGCAATCGTTGGGACGGCGTCGTGCCGCCCGAGTGCGCGCCGTCCCCGCGCATGCTCCGCCTCTCCCCATCCCTCCGCTGGGAGGAGGCCCGCGAGCCGCTGCACGCCGGCGTGGACGTCGGCAACGTGGTGGGCGTGGGCCCTGGGATGCCGTTCGCGCACGCGCTGCTCCGGGCGCCGGCCTGCCCCAGAGACGCCGTCGTGGGGCTCGTCCCCTGCGCACAGGGCGGCACGCCCATCGCCAACTGGTCCCGCGGCTCGGAAATGTACGAGCGGATGGTGACCCGCGCCCGCGTCGCCGGTGCAGGGACCGGCAGGATCGCCGCCTTGCTGTGGTTCCAGGGGGAGGCCGACGCCATGCGGCGTGAGGACGCGCTCGCCTACGCCGGGAGGATGGAGGCGTTTGTCCGGGACATTCGCCGGGACCTCGCCATGCCCAACCTCCTCGTCATCCAGGTCCGTCGCCAAACTACATCCATGCATGGGTCCCCTGCTCCGACCCCATTATCTCCACTGTGAACCCTATGAGCAAAAACATCCATGCATGGATCTTGTTGTAGGTTGGGATCGCGACGGCGCAGAAGCAGGGGAAGTGGCTCGACCTGGTGAGGAAGCAGCAGAGGGCGGTGCGCGTGCCGAACCTCAAGTACGTGGACGCCATGGGTCTCCCCCTTGCCAACGACATCACGCACCTCACCACGCAGGCCCAGGTCCGGCTCGGCAAGATGCTTGCCGACGCTTACATCGCCACGCTCTGATGACTACTGGTGGTGTTCGCTGGAATTCTATCATTGATTCCATGGAAGAGTTGATTTGGTGATGATTAGCCGTGGACAACACCTGAATAAATCAGCTATATTATGTAGCAGGATACTTCATGCACATTATTACCGCCTCATTATGTGCATTGTAGGAAATGAAACAGTCTCATTGCCAGTACCATATTGCCGTCATAGGGAAGGAAAACTCATCCACTTCGTTAAGTTTGTCAGTTTTGCTAAAGCACATCTAGATTTGTCATAAGTATTGCACATTTAAGTTCTAAGTTTGTACCTGCTTGGAAAGAAGACTTGGTGTTACTGAAACACTTCCCGTCAACTGGTCGATCGACACGAAACGTTGTCCACACGCCACGTGCCCCTAATTGAGCCGTCTGCAACATTGCATTTGTTGCAAGACATGCGGGCGCAGAAACCACATCGCAAAAGGCATATCAAGAAAAAACTGTCTGTAGAATTGCAACAAGGCTCGTGTTGAAAAGCACTGCACACAACATGAGGCTTGCTGCAAAGGTTCACCAAGCAGATCCGACGACAGTCGCGTAGAAAAAAAAGGTATAATGTTTGGGATTGCAACAAGGCTCATGTTGTAAAACGCTTAGCGCAATGCGAAGACTTGGTGAGCTAATCAGATAGGTGTAGGGAAGGAAAAAAACAAAAACAAAACATGTCCACGGATTGCAACAAGACTTCTCTTGCAAAGTGTTGAGCGCAATACGGGCCTTCTTGCTAAGGCTTAGCAGCTCACGTGAAGGCGATCAGACGGTTGTCCACGGCTCCATCGAACGGCAGCCCATGCAGTCGGTCTTTTAGGATTATCACCCGGTCAACGCGTAGGACGGCCCTTGTTGTTATAGCATGGACGGATTATCTAAAAATAACATGCTATTATAAAGGTCGCCCATCCGTGCTTTCAGGTCTAATTGTCTTTTCCCAGCACTGGCATTATTTTATTCCTATGTTATCTAGGCAATCCATGTTCCTCTTCATCGGAAGCATCAAGTTAATCTCGCAGGAATCTCGGAACAAGAAGGTTTTTTTTAGGAAGTCGGAGCAGGAAGTTCGGCAAGCAACATTTTGTAGCAATGTGTTTGAGAACGATTGGATCTCAGACATTAGACACACGATGGGATCAGTCATTAGTGTATTTCTTAAGTCACACGTCTAGAATTGACGGACGAAATTCAGCATGAAAATATGTGGCCGGTCATAATGACCCAACACAAATATACTTAAATTGCACAAAAAATGTGTCTTGTCTTTGTCACACGAAAAACAGGGCACTTCCGTTGCCTTGGCTGCTACTCGGCAAAGATGGCGTTGTTGAGCTGGAACGCCTTCGTGAAGAAGGACGGCCAACAGAGGTAGGTAGGGAGAATGCTGCTGACGGTTAAGGCCCCCATGATGACATCCTGCTGCTGCAAGCACCTCTCTTCCTCGCGCACCTCAAACCGTTGTTTTTCGGTTGCCATGGCCACAGCAACTAGTCCGCTACGACGATCATGCTGTCTACGTCGACGACCATCAGAGATGCAACGACTTGTGATGTCCGGTGCTGCAACCGCAGCCTTTGCGTGCTTCAACGGCCATGACCACGTGCACGGTGATCATGAGGTGCGACGGCGGAATGCGGGGCCACCGCGTGTGCTACCGTTGCTAGAATCGACCACCACGGGGATGCTAGACGGGCCATCGTGGGTGCTTGAACCGGCTGCCTCAAATGTTGGGATCAGGCCCTACCAGGTACATGTGTTTTCCTAGTTTAACGTGTGCCGCGTAGAGTACTTCTATAATGCATGTTGATCGCTAGCTGAACTTATTCTAAAAAAATTAAGTTTGTCAGCTCAAGCATCTCTCAATTGGTTCCTGTTATGTACTTGTATTTCAATTAGGTGTCAGGAACCACCAGCCGGAAGCTCAAACCAAGATGGTATAGCAGGCAGTACATGTTTATATTTTAATGTGCATGACTTTGTAGGGATATGGCTGGAAATTTCCTAGTACTTCCTCCATCCTGTAATATAAAAATGATTTTCAAGCTAACATAGCTTTTTTTTTGAAGGTCACCGGGGAGGGAGAGGACTCCCCCACCTGAATTGTATTCCAATTGCCTATAAGACTTCGCAGCCTTTTGCAGGATGGGTTCAAGTGAACCAGAATTACAGGGGGGCACAGGAGGAGAAGAGGTAAAGCAAAGAACACAACAAATAAACAAGGGAGAACAAAGAGGGAAAACATGCCCCGACACAACACAAAGCACCCCCAGCGAGATCGAACGGCATTGGCCAGCCGAGAACAAGCCATGGCACTGCATCATCGACGCAATCGGAGGCATCACGCAACCAAGACTGCACAACGCCACGACACCACTGCGTCGGGGGTGCATTCGAACGGTCACGCGAGGCCCAGACGACGCCACGACGCCTGTGTACCGCAGGCAAAGTCGGCGTCGCCAAGCAGACAAACCCATGACACTGTACCCATCGACGCAATCGAAGGCATCACGCAACTAAGACTGCACAGCGCCACGACACCACCTGCGTCGGGGGTGCATTCGAACAGTCACGCGAGGCTGAGACGACGCCACGACACCTGTGTGCCACCAACAAAGTCGCTTGACATCGCCAAGCAGAGACTCACCAAGGAGCACAGGAGCAAGAACACAAGAAGAACACCGCCAAAGAGGGGCTCTAGCCACCGCCGACCCCAAACCGGCCGCACCACCACCACCTCAAACTTATCAGCAGAGCTAGCCTGAAGGTGGATGCCAACTTTCATCTTCATCTGACCAAACAAGGCGAAGCGCCTCGAACAGTGGCCGTCTGGTCGCCACCCAACAACCCCCCGAAAGGGGAGAGGTGGGAACGAGGAAATCCAATATAGGACCACACCTCGCTAAACCCGGGTTCCGACGAAAGAATCAACCCCACTTCAGGGCATGGCCGAGCCAAGATCACGAAGACAGAGCACCACTTCTCCGCCACCATCTCCCCCACGGACCACCAACGGAACCACCTCGAGCCACTGGTCACCCTAGCAAGGCAAGCTCAAAGACGAAGCCCATGGAGAGGATGTGACGTTTGAACGCCACCATCGCCTGATCCGGGAGACCGGGATCCAAAGTTTCCTCTGGAGCAGACAAGAGGGGAGACGAGCACCGCGTCACGACGCCTTCAACAAGGATACGGTGCCCACAGGCACCGCCGTCGTTGGCTTCGACCGAAATCGGAGCCCGGCATTAGCCGGCAGTGTGCGCAACCCCAACACCTGTAGCCTGCTAGTCCTCCCAAAGCAAAATCCACACAAGCAGATGAAGCACTCGCTGCCAGCCCACGAACAGAGACCGCCGCGCCATGCGAAGCCTCCAGATCGGGAGAAAGAACCGGGGACGAGCGAGAACGACACCTGCTGCACGCCTAGCCCTCCGCACACCACGTGCGTAGAACCCCGACACGCCCACCTGCCCCCATTCCGAGTCCCAGCTCGCGGGAGAGAGCAAGGACCGCCAGATCCGCCGCCGATGGCAACGCACACCCAGGCCCGCCACCGCCATCCACAGCCGAGGCACAGGACCCCGCCGCCGCAGACGCCGCCCTCACGGCCGGAGGGACTCACCCCACGCCACACGCGCCGGTGGAGGCACCGCGGGCAGGGCCACCCCGCCGGATCTGGGAGGCGACACGCCGACGCGCGCACCACAGAAGCAGGGCACGGGGGCGCAGCGCCAGCGGGCCGCGAGCACCCCGCCCTCCCCACCGCGCCGGAGCACGAACGGCGCGCGCGGAGGAGCGACGCACCGCCGCCGCCACATGAGCCCCCTGCTCGTAGACCGGCCGCTTCGGCGCGCCAGAGCCC
>NC_041386.1:736573320-736579637 GCF_002162155.2 Triticum dicoccoides | reverse complement strand
CGCCCGAGTCGCCCTGGGGAGGACGACGCGGGGGCTTGTTTTTTCTCTAACATAGCTTGAAAAACGTTCTTATATTATGATTATATTATGGGACTTGTTAGCTTGAAAAACATTCTGATATTAAGGAATGGAGAGAGTATTAATGAACAAGTGTGGTAGTTCAGTTATCACTCTCAATTGCTCTTATCATATATTTCATGAATTGGCCGTTGGTATCCACTTACGAGATGCTCAACTGTATTATTGCAGTGTTTCATTCTGAAAGGGAACTAAAGAATTTGTACCCAAGCATAGCTGCGGATCTAGTGGGAGTGCCGTGGTTACATACATGGCATTTCTAGCTTTTTTTTTTTTGCGGGAGATACATGGCGTTTCTGTCGTGAGTGATAAGGTTGGCACCCCATGTGGTCAAGCTCTAGGTCCGCCACTGCCCAAGCATACATGGAAGCATGGCCTAGTCTTTGCTCAAGCACATAAACAACTTTAGGCCCTCGCCTAGAGCTTCTCACCTATTGTTATTGCTAACGAAGAAACATTTTACAATGCGGGGTCGAGAAATAGCAAGCAATCCATATCTACAAAGGTCCATACAAAACGCTGTGGGCATTACTACCTGTGACGTTCCAAACTATCCCATCACCTTTGGTACTTAAGAAGAACTGCTAACTGTCTTTTTACCGGATAGTAACACATCATTGATGAGTGAGTCAAGATTATTCAACGATGTCACCTTGGATCTAATAGCCACCTCCCTCCACTCTGCCGCTCTCTTCTTCATCTCCCTACCCTTCTCCCCACCCACCGCCTCCTTGATCCTTTCGTTGACCACCTCCTGCCGCACGTCGTCACCGATCTCATGCCCACCCCCCACTCGAGGCACTTGTATAGGCAGTTGGTCTGCTGCTCGGCGAAGAACGGCCAACACAGCATCGGCACGCCACCGCAGAGGCCCTCCATCGTCGAGTTTCACCTGCAGTGCGTCAGGAACACACATAGGGCGTTAACCAAATCTGTTAGAGTACGGTTCTTTTTTTCGGCCACCCCATTTGACTGAGGTGAATAGGGAGGCGTCCTCTCATGGATTATACCATGTTCCGCACAAAAAGCATCAAATTCATTGGAAAAATACTCTCCACCACGGTCGGACCTAAGCCTCTTGATTTTTCGATCAAGTTGGTTTTTCACTTCAACTTATAGATCTTGAAAATGTTCAAAGCCTCATTCTTAGATTTCAGAAGATACACACGACAGTATCTAGTGGAGTCATCAATTAACGTCATGAAATATTTCTTTTCACCTTTTGTCAAAACACCATTCATTTCACATAGATCTGAATATATGAGCTCTAGTGGTGCAAGATTTCACGTCTCCGCAGTCACGTGAGACTTACGAGATTTCTTAGCTTGCACACACACTTGACACTTAGATCCCTTGACAGTGGTGAAACTATGAGATTCTAGTTAAGTTACATATAAAGTTTATTTAATTCGGAGCTACGGCCTAGAAGATATGAAAACAAAATAAGCATGGCATTGATGCAAAATGCATACAAACATCAAGCAAACACCTCAAAACAAGGAAGCAACATGATAATATGATGCTACATGCAAAATCAAGCAAGTTTCATATAGAGCACACTCAAAACGGAGCAACGGTTCAACACATACACACCATACAAGTATAAAGGACAAGCTGTCCAAAACAGCAACTAGGCATATTGCGAGCATCAAAACAATATGCTACAGCATCTCAACGTGAAAACAAGAGGCATGTGCATGATGTACATGTAAAGCATGACAAAACATGAACAGTGAGCTATCTCCAGAAATCACTAGAACATGCTCAAAATGACATGGTAAGATTGCAAATAATAACAGTTTCACAGACTTAGCAGAATTCACAGGACATGGCAGAAATAACATCAGGTTGCAATGTTTAGAGCTAGCAAACAACATGCTACAGGAACTTATCATGGCAACCAAAAAGCATGGCATGAATCTACTAATTGCATAGAACAAAAGTCCGTTACTGACCATTAGCCAAAAAGGATCAGAAGATATGATGGCACCCATATAAACATAGCAAGTTATATGACAGATTCAGACTTAAGTGAAAAATAACAGCACATGGCAGAAACAACAATAAGTAGGCATGTTCGTGAGCTTGAATCACTCACCATAGAGAAATACATGGCATGGCAAGGTAACCAACAGCAAGATGGCATAAATATGAATCTAAGCATGACAATAGCATAGTCATAGGATGCATGGATCACTAGCAAAACACACGGCATAACTGAACATAATGTTAACAGGCTGACAGCAACATTATTTAGCAACTTGAGAGCAAGATTAGAACTCATGGACGGATAGAGCATGTCATGTGTAACAAAACATCCTTAGTGAACATCTCCAGATTATGCATAGAACTCATGGTAGAAGCAAGTTTATATGGCAACAAAATATAATAGACTCAGACTTAGCAGAAATCACTAAGTCACAGAAATCAGCAACATCACGGAGGCTACTTCACATGCTTGTGCTAGTCACCACATAGATCATAAAAAATACATGGCATACACCCCTGTAAAGATGGCATGACATAGTTCAAAACACATGTAGAGCTCATGCTCATAGGATGCACACATCAAGTGCAACAAAATGACAAACCACTCGGGGTAAATTGCCTATAATAAGGTTTTTGGATTGTTGGAAATATGAGCAATTTACCGAATGATTTTATTAACAAAAATACTAGATAAAGCATGACTAAAGTAGCAAATATAAAGCAAGTCATGCAATCTGACTGAGAGAAGGTAAACATCGTCTGCATATATGAACTTGAGGTAAACACATCTAGAACAAACACTACATGTAGTTGCTTATACGAAACAGAACCTAACATACGTAGGACAGAAAGTACAGCCAAGAATTGTAGGAGGACTTCTAACAGAAAGGAGAAGAACACGTACGGCACAACAGCAGCAGAAGCGCTGGACTTGGGGACGGTGTCCTCGCCTGCCATGTGGTCGAGGAGGTCGTGGACGTCGGGGAAGAAGTCGTCGGCAACCGGATCGTCCGTGATGAAGCAGCCAGTAGTCGCGCTGAGCGCTCCCCAAAAACCTTATCACCCTTCTCCCGTACAGGACTCAAAAGGTGCGGTTTCGGAGGCTTACTGTCCCGAGCTACGGTGCACGCCGCAAGCCAGGATGAGGAAGATCGTAGCAGCAGTGCAGTGCTCAGGAACTTGTGGCGAGATGAGGAAGAGATTCTGGTGCGTCTCTCTGAGAGGAGCGACCTCCCTTTTATAGGTGCAAGAGAAGGAGGCGAGAGGCTGCGCCGGAAGCTGAAGAGAATGAGGGAGACGAAACGAACAGGCAGCAGGCGAAGAGGTGCGCCGTTCGTATTCAATCTCCACTACAACAAAAACGTTTCAGCTTCCGCGTGACCTTTCGTATACCCATAGTGCGTGGCAAAAATTTAGACATCGGCTCGGCTCATTCCCGCAACCCGCGTCGCGTCGCGTCGCGTCGCGCCGAGGCCTGGCGGCAGAGGAGGAGCGCGCGTGGATGTCCCTCTTGTTCTCATGCTCATACAAGTGGAGAAAAAGCCTCCCTTATAAAGAGGTCCAACTCCCTTTAAACTAGCAATGTGGGACTAAACTTTAGTTCTACCTCTTGCCTTGCACAAATGAGCTGCGTGGGCCTTTAGGATTTATTAGAAATTTCTGAAATTGCTATTGGGTCAGGCCTAAATAGACAAAAATTCCAGCAGTAGCCGTAGGCGCTGGCCGCCCAGAGCAGCGCGGCCGGCACGTTGTCATGTTTCTCTTGGCCCTGACATCTTCAGTTGGTATGGAATGCTTGGACAGCCTCCATAGAAACATACGTATCTTTGAGGGTACAGCTTTTTTCCAAAGCATCTTCCACTGCCAGCGTCTGCGTCAAAGCTTGACGACCCTGCCGTATTTTCAAGCCATGCTTCCCTTCGCTTTTGTGTTGCCACTAACATTGAATAAGCAACTTCTTTCGAAGTTCCAGGCCCAGAAGTCCCCAACATTTCTTGTACATAGAGGAATCTCCGTGATTGGCAAGTACTCCCTTCGTTTCAAAATAAATGACTCAACTTTGTACTAACTTTAGTACAAAATTGGATCATCTATTTTGAAACGGAGAGAGTATGTCTATTGGCAGGAAGGTTTGCTCCAGCAATGCTATATCCCATGTTGCCGTAGTCTGGTCAATGAGCTGTGACACATGGGTTGGAGGGTTATCACATTTACATCCATAAGGCCTCATCATCTCATTATGTGGGATCCAACTCCCCGTCCATATATTGGTGAAAGTACCATTACCAATACTTTTTATAAGTCCTTGTTTCATCAGTTCTCTTCCCTCCATAATAGCTCTCCAGACTTGGCTTGGGTGGCTACCCACTGTTGCATCTAGGAAGGGTGTTGTTGGGAAGTAGACCCCCTTTAAAATTCATGCTGAAAGTGAGTCTGGACTATGTAATATGTGCCATGCTTGTCTAGCTAACAAAGCAAGATTGAACAATTTAAAGTCTTTGAAACCCCTCCCATGCTTTTCGGTTGGGTCATTTCCTTCCATGAGACCCAATTTGGCTTGCGTTTTTCTTCTTTGCTTTCCCACCAGAACTTCCTGATGAGCATATTCAAATGCTCGCATAGCCCCTAGGTAGTTTGAAGCATGACATTGAGAAAACTGGTACTGCTTTTGCAACCGACTTGACCAGTACCTCCTTACCAGTCGATGACAAAGTTTGCTCAATCCATCCCTGAATTTTAATCCATAGTCGATCTTTCAGATCTTTCAGATATTTGTGCATAATGAAACTAGGTGGCTCGGTGAGAGAATTTTTTGTAGGGGAGGCTGGTGAGAAAACAGTCTACTGACCAGTACAAATCCAGCTAAAGCCCATGCCAGTTTACTAGCTGGCTGCGATCATCGACGAGGCCGCGTAAGCTGGTGCGGTCCATACAGCCACGGATGCGTCCACATTTTTTTCTGTCAAAATGATAAATTCCCTGGTTGCTAAATCTCTTTAACTGTATCATAGCGAAGTGCCGAAAGTACTGGCAGAAGACATACAACGATACTCATGTATGTATTATGTTGATCGGTTTCTTATTTCCCTTTTCTCAGTTTGTCGGGTACCTATGCTAGCAGGCTACATTTGCTCATACTCCAGACCGTAAAAGATTGTACAGTTGTCGCTCTGCCAGTCATTGTCACGCATACGTTTGTTGGGATTGATCGGATATCTTGATGTCTTGTTTAGTATATAGGCATGTCAATCAGTTTTGTTTCTAGTTTGTGAGGAAACGGACAAGCGGACGCGTGCATGGACAAATACGGACGGCAAAGGGCATCCGGACAGCTCCCGACGTCCGGACAACTTGTGGACTATTTGAATTTGAGGGTCCATGTTGAAGATGCCGTGAGCATCATAAGATGGGGTAGAAACAAATCAAGCTCTAAGAATTGTACAAGAAATTACAGAGATATACGTCATGGGGATAGCTGCAGTGGACAAAAATGAAGTTGAGGACACAAGGAAGAGATTAATTAATTACTGAAACAAAAACACTTGCAAACAGCATCGATGGTCAACCGAAGTATGTAGGGTAGGATTCTAAAAAAAATATGTAAGGTAGGAATATATATCGTGGCCATGGATGAATGGCCGGTGAATGGATCTACCAGAAGTTGTTTCATCCCCGGTACCAGAGGCCGGGGCCCCACCAGGCCGGGATGGCGTCGCCAACGATGAAGGTCTTGCGGTCAGTGCCGCCGGTGATCCTGACCTCGAGCCCCCACGGACTTGTCGAGCGCAGCAAAGGCCTGGTATGTGATCCCCCAGTTCTGCGTCATCTGCACCCACTGCTCGCCCTTCTCCCCGACGACCATCTCGGTGACGTCGTCGTCGCTGCCACCGACATTGTTGACGTGGAGCATCAACCAGTATGGGTTCCCCATGAGGCTGAACTGGATGTCGCCCCTCCTCTCGCACGGCACGCGGCTGAACTGGATGTCGCCCCTCCTCTCGCACGGCACGCGGCGGAACTGGACGGGCACAATACTGGCAACCCTTTGGGAGAGCTTGTAGAAGGACGGCGGGGCCATGTCGAAGTGCCTCCGTGGCGGGTTTGCACCACCTACCCACGTTGTTGTCCTGGTACTAGTTGGGCGGGCAGAGGTTGGTGCCGGTGATCGTGACCGAGGGGATGGGGATACGAGGGGAAGGGGGGGTTGCGTTAGGGTTCCACGGGGCGCCCTGGGTACTTGTAGGCGGGGG
>NC_041386.1:736570386-736573012 GCF_002162155.2 Triticum dicoccoides | reverse complement strand
TGGGCTGGACTGGTGGACAGCCGGGCCAAGTGGCCCAGGAGGGGAGGTTTCCCCTTTTCCTGTTTTTCTTTTTCTTTTTTATTGTTTTGTTTTCTATTTCTTTTTGCAACAAATTAGTTTTATAAAAATTATAAAATTAGCACCTAAATTATTGTTCTAATTTAGTCCACTGCCACAATAATTTTGGCAATTAAATAAACTAGTTTGGATTTTTATAAATTTCAAAAGAGAATTAAATAGTTGATTTAGCCCCAATTTTAATTATTTTTGGGCATTTAAGTACTTTATAAAAATTTGATTTCTCCACCATAATTATCTATGGATTATATGCCACACTATGAACAATTTAGTTTTCATATTGAGAACTTTAAATATTTGACATGAATTTAAATTTGAATTTGAATTGTGCTTGAATCAAAGTGAGATTTAGCAACAATAATTGTGATGACATGGCACCATTAGTAGGGGATCACTGTAGCTCAATTATCCGGCCGTTACAAATCTCATCCACTACAAAAATCTCGTTCCGAGATTTAGGAGGTAGACGGAAACAATACGGGTATTCATCACAAAGACGATCCTCGCGTTCCCAAGTAGCTTCGTCTTCAGAATGGTTTGACCACTGGACTTTAACAAATTTGATCGCCTTCTAACGGGTATGACGTTCAGCTTGATCGACAATGCAGAGCGGCTGTTCTTTATAAGAGAGTTCATGTTGCAACTCAAGCATTTCATGGTCCAATGCTCGGATGGGGTCCTTGAAGCAGCGGCGGAGCTCTAACACATGAAAGACATCGTGAACCTGAGAAAGGTTCGACGGCAATTCCAATTGATATGCCACTTTTCCAAGTCTTTCGAGAATGGTGAATGGACTGATGTCGCGAGGAGCTAGCTTGCCCTTGATCCCGAAGCGGTGAGCACCTTTCATCAGTGTGGCTTGAAGATAAGCCTTTTCACCAGGTTGATAGACCATATATTTGTGATGACGGTCATACTGACTCTTCTAACGAGACTGAGCAATCTTCAGATTCTCGCGAATAACACTGACTTGTTGTTCCGCATGCTGGATAATATCCGGACATAAGAGTGACCATTCCCCATTTTCTGACCAATTCAGAGGAGTTCAGCACTTCCGTCCATATAATACTTCGAAGGGGGCTGATAACCCACAAGTATAGGGGATCGCAACAGTTCTCGAGGGTAGAGTATTCAACCCAAATTTATTGATTCGACACAAGGGGAGCCAAAGAATATTCATTAGGAGGTGAGTTATCAATTCAACCACACCTGAAAGACTTAATATCTGTAGCAAAGTATTTAGTAGCAAAGTAGTATGGAAGTAACGGTAACAATAGTAACACTAGCAGTAATAGATTTGTAGTGATTGTAACAGCAGTACGGCAAAAGTAACTTAGCAAAGATCAATATATGAAAAACTCGTAGGCATTGGATCAATGATGGATAATTATGTCAGATGACATTCATCATGCAATAGTTATAACCTAGGGCGACGCAGAACTAACTTCAATTCATCAATAGAATATAGGCATGTATTCCGTATATAGTCATACGCTATGAAGCACCAATACGGTGACACCGATACGCCAACACGGGTATGGCGATACGGGATATGACAATTTTTAAAAGCAGCAATACGGCGATACGGCAAGCATATATAAATTTCTAGTTTTGCAGCATGCTTTGAGAATGGATATTTCGGATTGACAACACCATTCACAGCCTCTTCACCTACACCATCAACCTCCATGTTGCTTGCAGTACCACCGAGTGAAGATTGGCTTGCTGCCATGCCACTCCCCGCAAATGCCATTGTGTACACTTGTATCTCCTTCCCTAGCAATAGGCGGCAACAGCAACATTAGCAAGCAATTTATCCAACAAACATAAACAAGCAGCAGCCTTAGCAAGAAATTTTATGATTTTATCCAACCAACATTACTAGATTAGCAAGCAGCAACAGATCGAAGTACAACTACAGTACACCAATGATTATGAAAGAGTACTACTACTACCTACATCAACGTATCAATGATACATCAACAGAAGCCAGCAGCAGCCAAGCAAACATCAACAGATCAACTACACATCAGTACAGCATCAGGACTCAGGGGAATAGTTCACCTTGCGGCGGCGGCTGAGAAGAGCAGAAGACCCGAGGTAGAGAGGCGATTCCAGGCAGTTGGGTCAGCGACAATGAGCCACTACAGGCGGCGGAGGCGGCGACGGCGGCGGTGGTGATCCACTGCTGGCGTCGACGGCAGTCCTGAGTCAGGCCTCGATCGTTCCTGGTGTGTTCGTGGGCTATTGGGCTCGCTCGGCGCTGCGCTCGGTTGCGTCGCCGACTCGTTGTGTCCCACACATGTCGCGCGTGTCCCAGCCATATCGGCATTTTATTTCTTTTTTTTTAATTAAAAAATGGGATACTTCTGGGATACCCATATCTAAGTGGTATCTGGCATATCAGCGTATCGGCGACGTCCTGAACGGCGATACATGATTATATACGGATAACATTTAAACAATCAATACAGTACGTGCATCTAACAAATCTTAATTACTCTGATTTCATGGACCGAGAGAACATAACCATAGGATTTGTATTCTA
>NC_041386.1:736562901-736570231 GCF_002162155.2 Triticum dicoccoides | reverse complement strand
ATGTTTGCCGCACAAATGGGTAATTAAGAGTTTATTTAAGTTCTGCATGATAATCTACTAGGGAATTACAATGGAAAGTTTATTGAAGTTGTGCATACGTTAGGCGATCACATGCAAACGTCCAGCACCGAGAGTTTATTTACGTAGAGCTAGTGGCAGTAAAACAGAACTAGAGGAGCATCGCGAGAAGAAGAGTGGCCATTATCATGAGCGGCACCTTTGTCGGGGCGGGCGCGCCCTCTGCCGTGTCGAACGTCTCAAACGTCAACACGCCACCCCCATCGCCGTGGATCTCGTAGGTCATCTTCCTGCCTGCCTGCAGCAGGTTGCCCAGGACCGGCCCGTCGGCCGATGGCAGTATTGTGAGGCACGTCCGCCCGGCGTTCTGGGCGAAGAAGTAGTTCTCCACCTTGAGCCCCATGGCTGTGTGGGCGCCATCGAACATAAGCGCGAGTATTGGAACCCTGACGTTGGCAAACTGATGCGTGAGGAAGCACAGGCGGTCGAGGTCGCCTGCCCCTCCTTCTACCGAGGCGTTCATCGGAGCCACGCCCTCCGCCTGGATCCTACTCACGAGCTCCCGCCTCAGGACCCTGTAAGCGGCCTCGGGGAGGTAGGTGTAGGGAAGAGTGGTGCTCAACGACACCCCACCGTGACTGTCGAAGCTCCCCGCCGGGATGGCGGTGAGGAGCTCGCCGTCCACCTGCATGCCCGTGAGATTGACGTAGTACAAGTAAGGGGCTTGGTTCTTTGTGGCCGCCAGCAGGGGTGTGCTGCTGTTCCGTGTAATCGTCGTCTGCACCCCGACGCCATCACCGTCGATGTTGGCGCCACCCCAGCTCCAGCCGACGAAGCTCTTGCCGGGTGGGGCCACATCGTGAGGAGCGATAAAATAGGTGAAGCTGGAGATGTTGAGCTGCGACACGAGGGAGAGGGGGCCCCTGCTGAAGCCGGCGAAGCCCGAGGCGCCGTCAAGGTTCCGCACAGTGATGTCACTGGTGACGGACCAGGTGCAACCAAACGCCATGCCCGGAACCTGCGTGGTCCCGAAGCTGAATGTCTCGGTGGCGAGCAAGCCGGACATATAGCTCGTTTTGTACATGCAGAGGTCGTCGGTTCGCGGGCAGTCAGTGTCCCTCATAATCCGGCAAGTCTGGTTGGCGCAGCCGACGTCGCCAAAGGATTTGGAGGAGTCGGCTAAGAACACGGGCGTCGTCGGCGGTGTGAGTGTCTTGCACGAGGGGCAGGGTTTGCACTGCACCCAGACGAGGTCGCTGGTGATGTCCATGACCAAGGGGAGAGTCTGTGGCGAGGTCCCCAAGGAGAGGTCGACGATGAAGGTGCCGTAGATGTCCGCCGCCCCGCTGCCCGTCTGCTGGCCCTCCTTGCCCCGCTGGCCCACGTCCGGTAGGCCCACCCTCTGTTCCATGTAATCTTTGGTGGACTTGTTGTTGATTCTACTACGGATCTCCTTGACAACGTGCGCGGGAACCATTGGAAGGAGAAGAAGAAAAACAAGTGGAGCCGCCATTGCTGCCTTAACTCCGACAGCCATACCTGTATGTACGTATATATAAGCACTGTATATACATATATGTACACTGACTCCGCTAGCTACTCCTATTTATACTATGGTAGTCGTATGAATATACTGTCGCAGGCTACTTATATAGTGGATGTCGCCGGGCATAAACTATCTGGTTTTGCTAGCTCATGCCGGCTGATTTTCAAATCATCGTTCATATCGTCGCTACGCAAGACTGATATATCAAGACGTCGACATTATTATCTACTCCCTCCGTTCCTAAATATAAGTCTTTGTAGAGATTTCACTATGGACCACATACGGATGTATCTAGATGCATTTTAGAGTATAGATTCACTCATTTTGCTCTGTATGTGGTCCATAGTGGAATCTCTCCAAAGACTTATACTTAGAAACGGAGGGAGTACAAACACAATGCCTGCCGGCCTACAAGTGAAAAATTGACGCCTTGATGAAACACATGCGATCATTTTTCAGGTTTTGATCCGTTCCGTGGTGGACTCAACTTGTGCCCCGATATCAGAGATCAAATCCCAGGTTTAGCGCCGTGAGTCCCTCTCTCAATGGAAGCATACGTTTATTCTCTGACTGGTCATGTGATTTCGTCAATTTTAAACCAGTACGATCCGTCTATGCTCCTTTAGAGGTTATCATGTGGGCAGGCTGCAAGTTTATGCAACTAACCAGTTCATCCATGAGCACATGCTGATAAGAAAATGTGGGCAATACACTTATACGTCAAAGCTCCCCTCATTTGGCCGCAATTAATTATTGCATTCACTGAGTTTTGGATCTTGAACCTCTTACTTGCAAGTTTATGCACATAACCAGTTCACGCAGCGGTCTGAATTGATGGAAAAAAGTCTAAGGCTTATATAGTCCTTCGACTTAAGATTTCATTTTTTTTAATACTCGCTGGGTCCGATCTGATGGGTTCAAGAGGGCATCGGCAATGGCAACATTGGGTGACGCCCAGCTTAAAATAAACAGAATAAAATAACCCGTCATTTTCTCCAACTAACCATGCATCGCGTATTGTCGACATCGAAATGTGCGCACCGGATAACCCAGCTCGCCGAGGAAAGCGACGGAGGAAACTTCCGTGTTGGTTGGTATATCAGCAGCGTGCGTAGGTAGGACCGCCCGTACGTAAGAGTACGAGTAACCATGGCCTTGTACTGAACGACCGCGGTTTTGTTCGACAAAACTACTCACGATTACTCTACCCATGTAGCAACTGAAGTGGTCCGTGCACATGCAGGATGGATGCAAGTCGTTGGACGACGTACATTACTTGGCTCAGGCAGGACGAACAAAGCCATCGTTGCCTGTTGAAATATGTCTCGATTATGTTTGTATGAGTTGTGTTATAATTGCAATTGTATGTAGTAATAGGTTAGTTTTCTTTTTGAGAAGAAAGTAGCAGGTTAGGTGTTTGAGTCTAACACGTGTAACTCAAGCTACGGGTGGGACTGTAGGTGGGAGTCCCACCACAATCCACCTAGTCCCACCAGTGCTTGGTGGGCATTACGTGACAACCAACTAAACATTTCACGGGTTAAGTGGGTATAAACGGGACCCCATTTGAGAATACCATACACGTACACAATACAAAAAAATAGGCTACAAAACAAAGCTTCAGGGTCCATGGTACAAGCTGCAGACAACCACATATTCTTACATGCTATGCTACAGGTTGGCTACTAATTTTTTGCTTCAGGATACATCTAACAACATGGTAGCATCATTTGCTTCAAAAATGAACATTACAAATGCTAGAAAATTTGATGAATTTCTTCTCTGAACATGGGTGACATGTGCTATCATGCTTCAAAAATTAACATTACAAATGTCATATTTTTTGATGAATTTCTACTCCGAACATGGGTGACATACTGACATGAGCCATTTCTTTCTTCCCATTTCAAATATCTCAAGTTGTTGAATTCATTGGCCACGTGGACGGTAGTGCTGGCCTTAAAGATGAACATTGGTAATTCAAATTCTTCTAGCTACAAAAGTAGTTATAGTATGAGAGATGCCTTCTTCAGAAGAAAAAAACCCGAGTCACTGTAGAAAGCACATCGTACACTAATGACAACAATCACTTGGCATAATCAATTTCCACTACAGTAAAAGTTAAATATGCCATTCAATGCAAGTAATCTATATAGATGGATCTCCTGTTATATTTCATACACTATTTTCCCAACAAAAGAAGATATCATATGCAATATGAAGCCGAAGAAAAATAAATCATAGCATATTTTATGACAGTAACCTACTCCCTCCGTCCCATAATGTAAAACGTTTTTTGACACCAAGGGAGTAGATGCATAGCATTTAATCTGACTAAATAGAAAACCAACAACGTTTGATCAAAGCAACAGATAACGGAAAAGAAAAGCCAAATAGCGATAATTAAGCAGCAACCTTTTATCGCACGGTCACAATTTTTTTGGGTGAAGTTGACATGGGCTACAAGTTACAGATACACCATGGAGCTAGCATACTATAACTGTCAGCTAGTAGAGTACCTTGGTGTCTCTCCTGAAGCTCGCTGCCATTATATCTATTTCCTGTTGCAACCATAGACTTCGGTGGTTCCATGCGGAGCTCACCGGCACACTGGTGTTCCTCATGATCAGCCCCTGCCAGCAGCCATCTCAAACTTTACAGCACTGTGGACCTCGACACCCGTGCAATTCTTTCCGGACTCCTGGATCCATTGCATTTGCAACTGGCCGAGGTTTGAGATGCCCTCTCATTCTCGTTTTGTGCCACCCATTCTTGTTGGTTGCATGTCCATTTTGCCCATATGCTTGATTGGTTTGAATTGTAGGTGTTTCAAGCTTTGGAGGCATTCAAGGTTCAACACGACGTCAAGTCCTTCCACCTCTCTCATTGTTGGACGATCACCAACGGGGAGGAGAAGTTCAAGGCGCAATATGCCGCCCTCTTGGCGCGTGGGGGGAAGGAAGCCGTGGAGGAACAAGGCGACGGCGAGAAGGCCCGGCCGGCGGGGAAGACCAACTCGAATAAGGAGGGGCCAAGTGGGACGCGACATCGATCGCCTTGCTTGCAACCGTGGAGGGCATGATGAGCAAAAAGGACTTGAGGAAGGAGAAGCACCGACAAGAGAAGGAAGAGCAAATGAACACCATCATGGAGATCCAAAGGAGGAGGCTTGAGATGGAGGCGGAGAAGCAAAGCCAAGATGTTTGAGTTGGAGGAGACGAACAAGCCACGATGTTCGAGATCGAGGCAGCCAATGTCAAGACCAAGGCGAAAGAAGTGGCACTCGCTACCGTAAAGACGGGTGTGGAAGAGGCCATGGTTCGACCTAGAGAAGATGCAGGCCGAGATGGTTAAGTTTGACAAGCAGTGATCTATGGCGGAGAGCGCCGCCCTTTTTTGTATGCAGGCAAGTGTGCTGGCATGACCACGGCCGAGATGGCGTGGTCGAATCCCCGCCCCTTTGTGTGTGTTGGCATGTGCGCCGGCTGCTGGCAAGTGCGCCAGCATGAACTGTGTGATGATTTTATGTAGGCTGACATTGTATGTCGGCCGCTGGCATAGTGCCGGCATGAACTTTGGGGCATCTATGGCCGGGGGCCTTTTAAATTAATGCGCGGAAATAAACTGGATCGCGTGTGTTGGGTGCACGGTCGACCCAAAACAAAAACAGGGTGCACGCGGAGCGGGCGGCCGACCCAAACGAACAAAAAACGGACAAAACGAGGGTCTATTTGGATCAGCGCGTTGGAGTTGCTCTACACTAGTAGAAAAAGGGTCAATTATCCTGGACCGTAAGGGCCTTTTGTCCCGGTTTAGGAACCGGGACTAAAAGGTTGTTACTAATGCCCTTGACCTTTAGTCCCGGTTCTTACACAAACCGGGACAGATGGGCCTCCACGTGGCCGGTGCGACGAGCCCGGGAAGGAGGCCCTTTGGTCTTGGTTGGTGACACCAACCGGGACCAATAGGCATCCACGCGTCAGCATTTCATGTGCTGGGGTTTTTGTTTTTTGAAGGGGGGGGGGGTAGGGGGTTTCAGGGGGGGTTAATTTAGGTGTTTCATATATTGTGTTAGCTAGCTAATTAATACAGAGAAGTGTCCTCTCTTATCTCCGTGCTTGGTCGATGCTACGTACTATACGTATAGAGAGGACTAGACACGCTAGCTAGTAAGCAAATGAAGGAAACAGAAGATCGTCATGAACATATGCATACAGAGAGAAGTGATATCGACCACCTCTACTTCTCTGAGAGATTGGTCGAACAACAAATTCTTGTATATCTATCCGACGCTACTGGCTACATATATATAATATAATTATCTCTTACAATATAATCTCCTAATTCCAAATGAACTCAGGGTCCAGATGGTCTCCGTCTTTAGCGATCACGTGGTCAAGAAAGAATGCCGCTAATTCCTCTTGAATTCCTCGCATACGATCTGGTGGTAGGAGTTCATCCCGCATCTGAAATATCTAATTTGAAGAAGGGGGTCAATACATATATATGAATAAATGAAACTAAACACAAATGATGGTAATAAAATAAAATTGTGAATATTATTATTTACGCACTTCATATTGTTTGTCGGAGTAGCCCCGCTCACAGGTCGTTTGGTGGATGGACTCGCAAATGTAGTATCCACAGTAATTATTCCCTTGTTCCTGCCACAACCACTTTACAAGAAATAGAGGTCAATCAAACTGATAATTAGCAAGCATGCTAAATGGTATTGATGAAACTAGCGCTTGAATCACTAGGAGATGCGTGGAACATGCTACTACAATACTTACTTTCGGGTGTCTAAATTGCAGCTTCTTTGGCAGTTCCGGAGTTTTTGAGGTGAATTTATTCCAAACCCTGCCAGACAAAGAAAATAATTACTTGATATCAGGAAATGAACAAATTGAAGTTGCCTATATGGTGCATAATGATCGATTTAACTTACTTCTCTAGAATTTCAGTCATGTCCGCATACTCCTTGGGATCTTTTCATCTCGAGTCTAAGACGATTACTAGTCCCTGCTCAAGCTTAATCTCGAGGAGAATATAGTGGAAGCTACGCACGCATGCATAACTCATCAATTACATTACTATAACCTCGACTAATAAGGGAAACTGAATATGCACAAGATAGTAACACTCACTGGAATTCGTAAGGGAAGAGTATTATAGCTTTGTTTTGATTTAATAAAACGATTGTAGCAGCTTGGCCTCGGTATCTTTGGCCTGAAATTTAACCATATATGCATCTATGAGATTTGTGTTAATGAACCCAATATCACCGATTTGTCTTTTCTTCAATTCGGCGATCTTCAATCTACATAATATAGTGAGGATAATTAAAAATACATGCAATGAAAGAGCTGACCTATATATAGAGACTTAATGACAGAAGTAGTACTACGTACAGGCAGTAGCAAGTGATCATTAACTTATCGAGGGCCTTTAGATTGAAAAACTTGAAGAACTCCTCAAATGGAACATTCAACAGTTCAATTCCAACAAGGTCATGCTCCTCTCTAACTCTCAGCGTCAAATATTCCTCCTCCCAGACTCTCTGCAGGTTTTCATCTACAAATCATGGAATCTTCGCATCATCGTTGTTAGAGATCTTTCATCTTTGACGAGAGGCTTCCCGTACATGTATTTGTGTTCGTCCACCTCCAAGAAATCATAATGTACATCGTCGGGCAGGTAATCTTCAAGATTGTTATAACCGAGCACCATTGTCCCGCCCGGATGATTAGCGACGATATCGCTAGA